>NC_047678.1:11510785-11685785 GCF_011762505.2 Arvicanthis niloticus | reverse complement strand
ATGCATACAACATGGCTATTCAAAATGAAGAACTAAACTGTTTAAAAGTAACCTTACTTTGATAGAATAGGAGCCAATTACTGCAGTAGACAGGTATTGTGTCACTAATTTAAAGACCCCCCAATTTGCTATCCTGGTATTCTATGTAAACATATTTGAAAACTATTCCTAGATCCATTAAAATGTAATAATCTGCTCAATTTGACAAGACATAATTTTGAAAAAAAAAATTGTGTTCTTCAAAACAAAGTATGACCCGAATATAAAAATAAAAAACCTACAAGCTTTAATTGTTATCTCATTATGATATAATATTCTAAGCAGTAAAATATTCATAAAATGTACTGTTCTTTAATGAAAAAATTGCGCAAACATTAACCTGGAAAAAGTAAAAAATGGCTTTCCTCTGAATTCTGAAAAGAAATTCAGAAAGAAGTGATTTTTTTTAAAAAACCTTGTTTGTATTCTGAGATCTAGTTATTAAGTAGGACAAACAAATATCTAATTTAAGATGCTTTAAACATCACTGTATTGGGTTGAATACACATATCCCATAATGATGAGTAATAACTGAAATTAAAGGTCTGATAATCAAACCGAAAAGGAGCTTATGCTTTTATGGAACTTAAACGACTTCATTCATAAGCGACACTGTATTCAATTGACCTGTATTAACATTCAATATGAGCTCAGAGTATTATCTTAGTTGAAAAAGAACAGATTCACTGAAGAATATGTTTGAAATGATGTTATTGCAGTAGCACTTCGAGGTGCTCAAAAAACACCTGGTTTGAGGCCTTTGGACTGGAACCATCCTCCCAGTACTCCAAACACAGGAAAAGTCATTCGATTTCCTGGAACCACAGTTTCGCTAGCCATCAGTTTTGAATGATAACATACTCTTCGTGGGCACTGAGGCAATGAGGCCAGCTGGCTCCTTGCAGGACTCGGCATTAAACATGAATAATGACAATCGCAAAACACTTTCCTTAAAAGGCCAGATTCTGAGATCAGGGGTCCTGAAATCTCAACGGTATTGAGCAATGGCTTGCATTTTCTGACCAGTCACTTCATCTAAAGAACAAGGGTTACAGAAGTACCTATATCTTAAGTGCATATCAATTAAGATACTGCATAAAAGCATATAATCAGGATATAAATGTTTCCAATTATGTTAACTGCTTAATTTATACATTAATTGTTCATGCTAACATATTATCATGTCTATATTAATATTCACTTTCCTCAAGTATATATTCTTATGAACTATAACTAATAATTTCATGAATTAAATATATCCTATAGCAAAAAACAATGAATGTAAACTTTTATAAATTGACTGTTCTGTCCACACGTATTAAATACCAACTTGAAATAAAAGCATTTCTTTCTTGTATTGGGAAACCTCATGGTCCTCCAGATCCACATGTAAAATGCTCCACCAACTGTGTCTAATTATTTTATATAGCCAGTGATCATGTGTCATCAGCATCATCAGGAGATAATAGTGCACATAAATCTAGGAATTTGAAACCCAATCTTGTTTTGTTTTTTAAATCAGAATCTCTAGCAGAATGACATAATTTTGAGCCAAAAGCAACCTATGGACATGTTTTCTTCATGTTATATAGATAAATTTCATTTTACTATTAAATTAAACTAGCTAAAACCACACAGACTTAAAAGTTTTACCAAAATTCATATTTCCGCTTTCTGTTTTAAAAGTAAGGAGAATTTGCAAGAGTAAGGTTCTTATAATGGGTGCCATAGTGGCCGGGTGGCTGAAGCCCCTTCTGAAGAGACCTGCTCTCCCCAGGTCCTTGCTGTCCCACTGCCACCGATCACCTATGTACTGTGCTTTGTTGAAAATGCTCATGTTCTTAATAAAGATGCCTTAATTCTTTGTCATAAGAACTCAAAGAGTAATGGCTATTTCATTTTGAATCTGGCCTACTATTTACACTTTTAATTTATATAGATTTTAGTTGAGTTATAGTGAGGAAAAGAAAGACACTATTAACATTTACACTATTGTTTTAAACTGAGTCTTTCCCTAAAAGGCCTTAATTTATACTCATTTGGAAATATTTGTCCCATATTTCAAAAAAAAAAAATTAAAAATAAGATAGGGGAAAGTAACTGCATTTATATTTCAGTTATTCTTCAAGTGATCATCGTCATGGCCAGCATGCAGTAGGTTAATTAACCTTTTCTACTTATTAAATGGTAAACATATTATTCTACACCAATAAAGGAATAACAGAGAAGACATTGTGTCTGAACCTCTTACTGTGAGCTGTACAAAAATGTCATTTTTCAGCTGAGCATGGTGGTTCATACCTGCAATACCAACACATGTGGAATGAAGCACACTGTAACTCCAAAGCTAGTCTGGAATACACAGACAGTTCCAGGCCAAGAGGACCTACAGAGTGAAGCCCTGTCTCAAACCCCTCCCCATCAAACCCAAACGGAGGCTTTGTTCAGTAGAGTCAAGTGGAGTTTGCAATGATGTTCATAGCTTCAGAGTAGGTTTGTTGGCCTTCCGCCTGGGCGCATGATCTCTGCCTTATGTGCACAAAGTCTAATTGTGGAAGTGACTAATCTGACACACATTGTTCAAATGCACTAAGTAGATTGCTAGTTCTTTGAATATAGACATTTCATCATAGTCGAATATCAATGATCAGAGTTCAAAATTACTCACATCAGAATCTAAGAAAAAAATCTGTTTTTCATCATCATTTGCTTAGTGTGCTTTATTTATAAGTATTCTTTAAATGTATGGGATGCTTTTCACTTACCAACAAGCTTAAAATATGTTTGCTTAAAAAAAATTCAGCATATGAAGCTACACTAGATTTTCATTTCATGTTCAACTGCTAATTTCTTAGAGCTAATTTCTTAGAGCTAATTTCTTAGTACCTAAGAACCACTTGGAGTCACTGAAATAAAAGATGGTTAGTATCATTTTCAAGTCACAGGAATTATTTTTAAATTAATGTCTCTTGACTTTTATTATCATTGTTTGATTACACTTGTCAGAACATATTAACAAAGACAAGAATATTGATAAGAATTTGAGAAAGCATTTCAATGTTCAGTCAATCCATTGGCTAGTTAAGCTTTGTCTAGATTCGCATATGTAATTCTGGCTCTTAACTTTACATTTACTTTTCAAGTGCCAAATAATGATGTGTTAATTTCTCAACTGGACATAGAGGCAACAAAACTCTTATAAATTATTTGTAAATAGAATGTTGACTTGGAGTAAGGACATTTTCTGCATTCTCTAGATTCAGAATGAGTTGGAAGCCATGTTTATATAGCTTCAAGAAGGAACACAGCCCTCTTAACCACAGTGCACACACTGGGTGGCTGTCTAGTTCCTTCCAGTAAACGGAAGACAGGAAACTGTCTCCCCATCTCTGTCTCTGTCTGTCTTTCTCTCTGTCTCTCTCTCCCCTCCCTCTCTTTCTCTCTTCTTTTCCCTCTCTCCCTCCCCTTCTCTCTCTCCTCCCTTCCCTCTTTCTCCCCCTCCCCAGTCTCCCTTTGCCCCTTCCCCTCCCTGCCATCCCTCTCTCTTCCCTCTCTTCTTCTGTCATACTTTCTTTCTAAGGATACTTTCTGTTTATTGGACTGTTCCTGTAATGCAGTCTTATTCTGAGTTCGCATGTTTCTTACTTCCTGTATCTCCAAACAACTACGCCACAAGCAAGATAGAACAAAGAGGTTTGCAGAGCCATTGCCTTGTCTTCGTATGATACAAAATTCAGTAGTTGCTTCTAATCATGAATGAATGTCGAGTATAATCTTGTACTTAAAACTTATTTGTCATAATGTAATCTTAATCCTCGTTTTGCTTCCAAATCCACTTCCTTCCATGCCCAACAGTTTTATTTTACTGTTCTGTTGTTGTTATCTTGTCAAGACGTCCTCAAGTCATTATGTATTTTAATGAACATTGCTTAGAAATAAAAGCTAAATAAAAGCAGTTCTGACCTTAGAGCTGCTCGTAACTTACTGAGAAAGAGCATATAAAAGATAAAACCCAGATATCTACATACTGAACTATAAACAAAGCAACAACAAATTATAATCACATATAGAGTTAAAAGAAATGTTCCCAGGGTAGCTAAGGAATTCGCAGAACTATCTGAGTTCAGCTCACTGCTGCAGAACAGACATCCACACATCCCTGCAAGAACGGAAAGGCAAAGGACATATTAGAGGAACAGCATGGGACCTGCCCAGCTAGGATGACAGAGCAGGATTGAAAACAGAGCAGAGAGGATGAAATTCAAACTGCACCGGAAAGACAATTTAGAACAACTCCACTGTTTTCTTTGGCAACAAGGTATCTCTATTCCAACTCTTAGTGTGTTTTTAAAACTACACGTTGAATCAATCAAAGGGACTGTTGGATTTTATCACCAAGCAGGTTGCCCAAACAATTTTGTATTTATTTGTATAAAAGTTCTAGAAAGTTTATTCATTAGTAATGTTTCTGTTTCAGGAAGATTTTACTTTTAGACAGTGTAAAAATCACTCAGATGAACTTTGCACATTTTAAAAAGATAGTAACAATGTTTAAGCTACATTTTTAAAGAAGTGTTTCATTTCTATGTGTGTGGGTGTTTTCCTTGCATGTATGCTAGTGTGCTACGTGGATGCCTACTGCCCACAGAGCCAGAAGAGAACATCAGCTCTGGAATTTGAGTTGGTGATGGTTATAAGCTGCTGCGTGAGTGCTGGGAACCAAACCTGAGTCCCCTGGAGTAAGAGCCACTGCTCTTCACTGCTGAGACATCTCTCCAGCCCTCTCTATTAATTTAAAATGGAGGATTAATAAAAATGAATTTCTGAACAATGACAGACTATAGATCCAGTAAAAATAAGTCAAATAACAATACTAGGTTTTATGAAATTGATATTCATAACACAGATTGCTAAAAAGAATAAAAAGCCATTTCCAGATACCAGAAAAACATGATGACTTACACAAGTAATCTTAGCACTCAGATAGCTGAGGCAGAAGGATCTCAAATTAGAAGCCAGTTACTGTTTCACAAAGAGATCCATACTAGCCTTATTTATGTAGCAAAATCTAGTTTCAAAACCACATAAAATTTAAACATATCTCAACTATACAAAAACTATCAAATAAACTCCTAGTACAGTGTGACTCTGCCTGCCCTCAGGGATTGTGGGTCAATATCAGTCCATGATGGCAAATGGATAGAAGAGGGGGGTGGATTGGGTAGCCCTGTGAGTACATGTCGACAGCTGCAGTGAAGCAAATGAACCTTACTTGGGGTGATTCAAGGTTTGGGGGACAGCGGTCAGAATATCCAGAATAGGCAAAGATCATTAGTTGAAGGGTTAAGGTACCAACATATCTCATTATCACAGAGAGACATTCCAGGAATCTGAAGTGCTAGCTGACCTGAGTTCTTATCCAGAGAAAGTTGAACCTGTTATCTTAACTGACATGACATTCTGCAAGAAGAGAGTTTTGAACTCCCCAGAGAAAGTCAGAAAAAGAGAAGCCTTGCTAGTGAAGGAAGTCTTCCATTTTGTGCCCATCCTCGAAGACTATCTGAACAATGGTAAACTTTACCTTAATTAGCAGGGCAACATACCAGGGGCAAGTTACCTCTTTTAAGCTGTTGGTCAGTGAGGTTCCATAGGTACCCACAAACATTACAGAGTATTTGGGTACCCACTAGAGCTTGACAGTAATACCCTATTCCTGAAGACACCATAAACTTATGCTATAGAATATGAAAAGAATCTAGCTGATACTCAACTGGAAGCTTCATCTCTATCAGCTATAGCTAACAGTACAAGAAAGTACTATGCATCAGTCTCACACAGTTCTGAACCGTAAACTCTACAATAACATCTGGCCTGCCAATACTTGTTCCACAAATGCTGTAGGGGTAACCAGTGGATTTTTGGTGGTTTTAAGGCTGGCTCCATAAAAAGAAACGCATATATGACACTGAAAAGGGAGCCAAGAACATGAGGCTAGATAGGTAATGGGCCCTAGTGGACAATGTAATTCTACTAAAAGATCATGGTAATAAAATGACTCCTAAAGACATATTACTACGCCCCCAGATAAGTGCATCACCGAGCCCACAATAGAGAAGCTTCTACTTGCAGCAAGTGACAGGTAACACAGAAATCACGTAGTTATTTTGGGAAAACATGGACCATTTTCACCATCATGTCCAATACAGTCTTCTCTATATAAAACATTGAATATTGTGAAGGTGATTTCTCTAACCCTTGGACTCAGTGTTTTTATTTCTCTGGTCATGTGATGTGTTGGCTAGTTTTATGTCAACTTGATCCAAAATGGAGTCATCTGAAAGAAGGGAACAAAAATTGAGAAACTGCCACTACCATAAAATCGAGCTCTAGGGCATTTTCATTAGTGATTGATTGATAGGGGAAGGCCCAGCCAACTGTGGGTAGTACCATCCCTGAGTAAGAGAGGTCCTAGGTTCTATAAGAAACAAGGTTGAGTAAGCTATAATGGACAAGCCAGTAAATTGCACCTTCCATGACTTCTACATTGGTTCCTGCCTAGTTTGAGTTTGTGCCCTGACTTCTCTCAGTGATGCACTGTTACCTAGAAGTATAAGTAAAATAAACACTTTCCTTCCCAGATTGCTTATTGATCATCAGGTTTTATTACAGAGATCATAATCCTAACTAGAACACATGATTAACTGGGTATAAAATCCTAAGGTAAACTCTGTGCTAAAAGTCATTTTTATTAAATTTGGGCTATTAAAACATTTGGTTAAAATTCTCTATAAGTCTTTTGCCACTTATTATTTATACCACTTATCAATTTATAGCACTAATTACATAGACATACATAGGTTAGATACAATTAATTCAATGGTGCTTTTTCTTATTTAGACAAATGAATAAATACATTTTTATGATTAATCATTTTTATAATCTTCATTGTATAAGATTTCTTTCTATAATGATATTTTGAATATAATGAATATTTCTATAATGAATAAAATATTCATATTTTTATTGAAAATCTTATCTCAGATTTTCCTGTTGTATTTTATCTTACTTAGTTTAGATTCAGATTTCTAAGTTTATACTTACCAAATAATTCAAACAACAAATTAACAGAAATTTGCTCATTAAACAAACTAACATTATATCTTATAAAGACTGTAAAGAACCTTGGTTAAATATTTCCCATTTTCAATGATCTTAAAGATAAAATTTTTGAAAATAATTTTAGATGAGATTCCCTATTTATAACAATTTTTGAAAATAAAAATAATAGTTCCTCATATTATATCAGTTTTGAAAGAAATATCAATATTTAATGTAAAATGGATTATTAAAATATTACTTAATTTTTGAGTAAAAAATGATTTGGAATCCATTTATTAAAACAACAGCTATAAATCATTATTGTATTATTTGTAACCAAAAAGCATAAACAACACAGTTTTCATGCTAGTACCTTTATCTTCCATTCATGTTGCGTGAGATTAATATCAGCTTAGCTGAAACATCCAAACTTATGCTATTGGCAATGTAGCCATCTGTTTTTAATGAATATCTGGGGTCCATTTTCCAGTTAAGCTTCTCTTATTGTGTGTATGTTGCTCTTTCAGAGCTATCTGCATAATTGCTTAAAGATTTTACTGCAAAATTAATATCCTTGCTGTGTACAGGGGAACAGGGCAAAAACCAGGATGACAGAGCCTGAGATGAGGTGAAAAGCAAATCCAATTTCTCTTTGCAGCATAGAAAGCTCCTCAGGACTGGCTTTATCTGGTAATCCACATTTAAACTTTAACCTGTAGGGGGCTCTTTGTGTTAGATAATGTTAGCATAAACGGAAACTGAATCACTAATCAGATTAATTATATTCTGAAAGACTCCAAAGCTGCTTTAAAAGGACATGGTATCTACCATACACATTATTGTTGATGGTGGTGATGGTGAAAGAGTTTGTTAAAAAAAAAAAAATAATAATAATAAAAGAATAAAAAAAAATGCTCAAACATTTGGAACTTTTAATGAACCTGTAAGCAAGCATAACTGAAGGGTAACAATAAACCTATAGAACAAATATGAGTTATTACAGTGTGTTCATATTTGGATGTTATAAAGCACAAATGAAAATAATTGCCACTATAACTGTCTCAGATTTCAGTGATTAATATTTTAATATATTTATATATTTATAAATCAGTCATATAAATATATAGAATGTATAAAAATGTTGATGTTTTGTTTGAAACCCTTGACGAAAAGATTTTGTTTTGTTTTGTTTTGTTTTAATTGAAAAGAAGAAGAATTGCTGCAAGGAGGGATTTCAAGGAGAAACTAAAACTGTTGGATTCTATAGGACCAGTGTTTTTATAAAGCATTATGCAATGAAACAGAGTCATGAACTTCTTTTTGTTGGCAAAGAGGGAATGGAATGAAAAATATCAATGAACTAAATATTTGCATTTGAAACAAATCTCTCAAAACAAAAAATATTAAAAAAAATAGCTGAATCTTGTGGTAAAGGGCATGGAGCATGACTTGGTAATTATGGGGAAAAACTCAATTGCATGTGAAGTTTTGGGCATGCCAAGATCTCCCCTTGCACTTTAAATCAACAAATAATTTTCCATGTATGGTAGATAACACAATGCTTCCTTACAAAACTACTACAATAATAATCTTGATGAAAGAGCAAGCCAGGGAATAGCTATCAGAATCATTTCAGGATACCACTTTTTAAAGGGCTTTATAATTCTGGTGTCTAATTAGGAGTGCAAAAACTACATTTGCTCATTTTATTTTTACTATAAAAAGCCAAATTAAGAAAACATCAATTTCTATGAGTTTGTAATCTCATCTATGGACCTTTGTTAAAATCAGCTATATAATATTGCTAATAAAAACAATACTCAGCCAAATAAAAATTAAAATTAATTTCAGATGTGAAACAACCAAATGTAATGAGAAAAAGGAATGCTGTTAACAACAGAAACATTAATCTATATTTTAAATATTAGACATAATTTTTCTGAATGAATTGGTAAATATTAAACATGCTGCTTGTGATATAAATATATACTTCCATCTGATAACAATCTCAGTGATTTAAGTCAAGATTTTCTGCAATTGTGACATATACACACATATTCTATTTATGATAATAAAATTCTATCTGAAATATATCTTTAAATTTTTATTTACAGCATATTACTGATGTACATATATTGTACATAGTGATAGGTTTCATAAACAGACTTTTTTATTCTATATTTTATTTGTTTATATTTCAGATGCCATCCCCCTTCCCCATTTTCCCCACCCATTAATGCCCTATCCCATCCCTCCTCCTCCTTTTTTGCCTTTATACTGTTTAAACTACATGCCAAGTATTAAGGTCAGTTCTAGGATGAGGAACTAGCAAGACATAGATGCAAATAGTCCCAGAACAAGGAAGACAATAAACCCAAATAATCAAAGAACATGCACGACAAAAAACAGAGTCCCATAATCACTCCTGTGATCACTATTTCTAAGGGTTTATCAGGATGATTAAAATATCTGAGCATACTTCCCTGTGCTAGTCTAAAGTCATTTTCATGCCTGAAGCCTACTTCTTTGTTCTAGCTTAAGGTTTAGATTTCTGCCTATAATTACTTCTTGGTTCTAGCCTAAGATTTAGATTCCTGCCTGAAATTTCTTCTTTGTTCTAGCCTAGGATTTAGATTTCTGCCTGAACTTACTTCTTTGTTTTAGCCCAATGTCAGATTCCTGCCTGCAGCCCATTTCCTTGTCCTTGGCCAATGACAGATTCCTGCCAGGCAGCCCCCAAAGCTTTCCACATCTTCCCCTTTTTATTGCATAAACCAGACTGAGCCTGTCTTAGGTCATTCTGACAAGAAAGTCTTCCTTACCCATCATGGAATATGCATTATCATAAGCAATGCACTTCTGTCTTAGGTTGGTAAGGCTCTGTGCAGAATATTACCTGTCCTTGGCCTGCAAGCCTGTTAAACTAATAACTCTGTCTGGGGGTCCATTATCAGTTTCAAGTCATCTACTTTGGCTACCAGCCTGTAGATGTAGTTAGAGACAAGCTTTAACATGATTCACTTTGATCACATTCATCCGCAGGCTCCCTCCATTCTCCCCAATAGTCTCTTTGCTTTTCCCAGCAGTTTTGCTCAGTTTCAATGTCATGTCTATAAATGATTTTATTTAACTATGTAAAAATATATAATCCAAAAGATTAAAAAATATATTTGTCTTACCAAATCTGTTTTGCTTGCTATGTTGATATCCAGTTGTTACCCTGCAGATGACTTAATTTTATTCTTTATAATTAAGTGAAACCTCATTGTGTATATATATATATATATATATATATATATATATATATCACATTTTATTTATCCATTCATCAGTTGACTGACTCCAAGGTAGAGTTTATAACTTAGCTATTGTGAATAGTGTTATAGTAAATGGATATGCTAGTATTTTTGTGATATGTCAACTTACAATCCTCAAAGTATATACTCAGGAGTGGTATAGCTGGGTCTCATGGTAGTTCTATTTATAGTGTTCTGGAGACTCTTAAGCCTTATTTCCATAGTGGTTAATTTACATTCCCTCCATCAGTGTATATATAGGTTCCTTGCCTTCTTACCAGCATATGTTGCTATTTGTTTTATTAACAACTGCCATTTTGATTAAAGTAAGATGGGATCTCAATGTGCTTTAAATTTACATTTCCCTGCTACCTTAGAATATTAAATTTTTATATATTCATTGAACATTTCTATTTCATTGTTTGAAAAGTGTCTTCATTTAATTTATTGATTGAGTTGTTAAAGTTTGTGGAATTGGTTGAGTCACTTATATGGTCTAAATACTAATTCCATGCCACCCCCCCCCCACACACACACACACACTCCCATAAAATAAGCATGTATCTTCACCTGATTATTTTCTTTGCTTTATAGAAGTTTTTAAATTTTAGACAATCTCACTTGTCACTTCCTGGTTTTATTTCTTGAGATGGCTGGAATCCTGGTTCAGAAAATTTATCTATGCCTATAATTTACATTAAGGATTTTGATCCATTTTGAATTGATTTTTGTGCAGAGCATGAGATATAGGAACCTTGCTATATTCTCCTAAATGTGTTTGCCTACCAGCACTATATCTCAGAAGATATCTTTTCCCCATTGTATATTTTTGATACTTATATGAAATAGGAAGTGATAGCTCTACTCACCACATTTTAGGTTATGTCTGAGGCCTGTGCATCATTCATTGATCTCTGAGTCTGTTTTATGTCAGTACTATATTTTTGTCCCTATAAAACTATAATACAATTTAAGATCGCTCTTGGTTATCTTAGCTATCCAGGGTCTATGAAAAATCTGATTAGAATTTGGATAAAGATTACATTGAACTTTTAGATTTTTAAAAATATGTTCTTTTTCATAATATCAATTTTGTCAGTAGCATGCTTCTATGCTCTAGTGTTTTCTTTAATTCTTTTGTCAGAGTTATCCATTTTTTGGAGTGGTCTTTCATTTCTGTTGTTAGTTTTATTATTGGATTTTTCTTGAAACTTGGTAAATGAGATAATTGTTTAAGTTTCTTTTTTCAGTATTCTCATTATTATATATAGATAAGCTATTGGGTTTTACTCATTGACTTTTGTGACCTATTATTTTGTTGAAAATATTTGTTAGTTCTATAAATTTTGAAGTAGACTCTTTAGGGACTCCTACATACAACATTACATAGCATATGAAAATATAAAAATTTTTAATTCTTCCTTTCATTTACATCACTTTTATTTTACTTTATTATATAATTGTTTTAGCTAAGACTTCTAGGATTCATTGAATACAAGTTGAGAAAGTAGATATCTTTGTTTAATTCCAGATTTTAATAGAAATGCTTTGAAACTTCCCCTGTTTAGTGTTGATTATGTGCTAGCCATAAACACATTTATCATATTATATATTTATTATGTCTTTCTAGCACTAGTTTCTTCAAAGCTACTATTACAGAGGAATGTTTGACTCTTTCAAAGAATTATCTGACATAGGCATTCGGAACACCTTTTATTTCTATTTCAATCTCAATATATGCTACATATATGCTTATATTGCTTGTGGATTTTTAGATTAGTTTCAATAGATAATTATAGTTCTCATTCTTCAGCAAAGAAAATTTCTTTTGCAACAGATGGAGACTATTACAGAGCTCCACAGCTCATAAAAATGAAGAGAACAAGAGACTGTGGGTTTCACAGACACAACTGGTACATTTACAGTGCAATCACTGCACCAAAAGATCATGACCACAATGTCAGAAAGACTGTAAGAGCCATGCACCAGGACCATGTTATGAGATGCTGTTTTCTAGGCAGGGAAGGGAAGCTGCACTTGTGAAATCACAAAACATGGTTCTCTAAACAAGACCTGTATAATTTCAGTGCTAGAGACATGCTAACATGGATGAGAGAAATTTCACAAGGCCCAACCTCTGTACAAAGAACTACAGTAATCTATGGCTATTGAGAGAAGGAGAATCTGTGTTCTCCACTACAAGTTCCTTGATGGGTTTTTTCTTTTTTAGTTTTCCTTTTTTTTTTTTTTTTTTGTTTTTTTTTGTTTTTTTTTTGTTTTTGTTTTTCGAGACAGGGTTTCTCTGTATAGCCTTGGCTGTCCTGGAACTCACTCTGTAGACCAGGCTGGCCTCGAACTCAGAAATCCACCTGCCTCTGCCTCCCAAATGCTGGGATTAAAGGCATGCACCACCACCGCCCGGCCTTTCTTTCTTTTCTTTCTTTCTTTTTTTTAAAAAAAGATTTATATATTTATTTATTTATTTATTTATTTATTTATTTATTTTATGTGAATACATTATCACTGTCCGCACACACACCAGAAGAGGTCATCAGATCCTATTATAGATGGTTTTGAGTCACCTTTTGATCTTGGGAATTGAACTCAGGACCTCTGGATGAGCACCCAGTGCTATTAATCACTGAGCCATCTCTCCAGCCCCAAATGCATAGCCCAGGCTGGCCTTAAACTCGTGATTCTCCATCTTCTACCTCCTTCAGCAAATCCTTCTGGTGTTCACCATCACAACCAGCTGGATTTTCTAATACAAATTGATCAGTCCAAAACCTACCGATGTACATATGGATTCAGTTCTCTCTCTCTCTCTCTCTCTCTCTCTCTCTCTCTCTCTCTCTCTGTGTGTGTGTGTGTAACAATAATAATTAAAAAAGAGGTCATGAACTTGAAGAGAGTTGGGGACATTGAGAAGTTTTAGGGAAGGGTGAAAGTAAAGGTAAATGAAAGAAAGGGAAAGGGCAAAGTTGAAATTTTTCATTTCTGAAATTGTCAAAAATACATAGAAATATTCGCATTCAATAAAATATGTTGGAAGACTGTTTTCTGTTCCCTATGACATGCCACCTGAGAGCCAGGTAGAGCATCACACCTCATATAATTAGCCACCCCACACAAAAAGCTCTCCTAGCCCCGTCATCTTCTCAACACCACTAGGAGTCACACAAATCATGCATGGAGCACTACCTAGCTGCTGACTCAGATCCTCCTACCCAAGGACTATACAGAGTTGTGTATCTCCCACAGGTAGCTTAGTCTACCTTGCAGACATCATCTCTATAGACTGAAGACAACAGACTCATATATCCCCTAAGGCATCTCATCAAAACACTCGGTTAACCAAGATGTTCTACCATCATTGTGCGATTGACCAGAACTTATTTAAGATAGAGAAACTTGTATTGGAGAGCAATACTAGAGGGCCACAGGCCAGTGAGTGTTGTGATGGACATTGGATCCTGTCATTCAGACAGGTAGTGGTGGGCTATTAAAAACCTGTAGCCCTAAATACAAATATTAGGAAAGAAAACAAAGTCCAATCCGTTTACAAGTTAATTTTCTCAAAACATTGTTCTGCTGTGCTGAAAGAAGAAAGGTGATTTGAGCTATACTAAAGAAAGATGTGACTAGCAAACTATCCCGCATGTACAAGTCTAAGCACAAAAACAAAAGGGACAGGAAAAGTTAAGACAATATTGTCCACCCAAAATACCAATATCACAGAAATGAGCCCAAATGAGAAAACTATAAGATGATTCAGACAGTTAAAAAAGTTACTGAAGACTATGATCAAACAACACAGAAAGAAAGAAAGAAAGAAAGAAAGAAAGAAAGACAGAAAAGAAAAGAATGTCCAAAATATAAATTAACAAAACCAAAATATAAAAGCTGTAACCAATAAACAGGGTTACTGAAGAAAAGCCAAAGTAATTTGATGCTAGAAATGATTGGTTCAGTAACCCAACTTAAAACTCAGTGGAAAATCCCTCAGCAACAGAATGGATCATACAGAAAACAGAAACTCGAGACTGTAAAACAAAGAGGAAGAATTGGATCACTCGCTGTAGGTCAAGGCAGATTTTAACAAATGAAGCAGAACATGGGAGAAACTTAGGAATCTGAAAAGTTCTACTGTTGGAATTATTCACTTGGAAGAAAAAGAATATTGTAACAAGGGCATATATAATATTTTCAAATAAATAAATTTCCAAAAACCTAGAGATACCTACCCAGGTACAAAAGACAGAGCCAAAAAGAAACTTCCCACATCATATTTTAGTTAAATAATTAAAAAACAGCATAAAGACATCTGTGAGGGAGAACAGGAATGTTCTCTATAAAAGCAGACTTATCAGAAAAATACCCAATTTTTGACAGAAACTTTTAAAGCCAAAAGTATCTAAAAAAAAATAATAACATTCTTTTTACCATTCTGTCCTCCTCTTTCCCCTTACCTACTCCCCAGATGATTCTCTTTTACCATACAAGTAATTAATTTTCTGAGAAAGAAATCAATAAACAATTTTCATTCCCCATAAATTAAAAGGTTCCTAGCAATAAAGCAAAGGAAGCGAAAGACCTCTACAGTGAAAACTATAAAAAAAAAAAAAAACAACAACAAATAGAAAAAGACACTAGAGATGGAATGCGCTCTTGTGTTCATGAATCAGCAGAATTAGTAGTGCAAAAGTCTTCTATCAGAATCATAAGTCCTTTTAACACATGGTCATGGGGAACTGGGCATGTGTTTGCAGAAGACAGAAACTCAGACAATGTCATCTACCTTCAACAAAAGTCAACTCAAAATGAATGAGACCTTAGGCTTTGGAATATTTAATGCTTAGTTGGCATTTCATTTGTACTAGTATTTATATAATTATTTTACTTAACAATTTATTATTTAGATAAAATATAACTACATCATTTCCCTTTCCTTTTCCGCCTTCTATCTTCTTTTTCGTCCTCTTCCTCCAACATCCCCCATAATCCCCACGCTTCTTTCCCAAATAAAGCCCCTCCTCATTTTTGTCATATCTTCCTTCAAAGAGAGGGGAAGAGCAGGATACACATTTCAGACTTAAAAACTACCTTTGTCTACGGTTTTAAGTTGTAAAGATCACTGCTCTGTCAATGATTTCAAGAAGTATTTTAGTCTATTGGTTGCATAAGCACTTATTCTACACATTTTTTTTTTACTATATAGTTCACTAAAATAAAACAAAAAAAATAATAAAACAAATAACTGTACCAGAAAAGAAAAACACACACACAAAATGCTGATTGTGTTTAATGAGAAAAAGTAAAAGTGTGTTTCTGAAAAACATTATAACATTAGAAGTAATGTTAATATCTCACAAGTTTAAGCTTTTGATGGACAATGAATATGGTCCCAATGACCTACTCATCAGAATAACGTGTATCCACTTCTTCAAAGTGTCAGACAAGCTCTATGGCTTCTGGTAGATCATGACAGAGAACTGTTGTTAGCTCATAATCTATAAAAGAAACCTTAGATTGGTAGTTTTAAATTAAGCAATGTTAATTGTTGACAATAATTGACACATTAAAGGAAAGATGTTCCTTATATAAATATAAATATTCATAAATTTCTGAAGTTACAAACAAAAAAGCAAAGTTTATAAGGTCTCCATTTTGGGTTATACCATTATAACTACTATTCAAAAAGATTAGGATGTTTTTCAGTCTAATTGATGCAGATAATCAAAGCAGCAATTTGAGTCATTTGCTCTTCTATGCCTCAATCTATTCTCTACCTGGCACTTTTACCTAAACTAGTTATTTGTTTGTTTATTTGTTTGCTTGCTTGTTTCACACTCTGAATGGATTATGATTTTTTTGCACCTTCCTCAGCATATCAATTCAGCCATGGAAACAGAAGAAACATGAAACATGAGATTCAACTCTGAGATGATATACTTGTTGAAGGTCCAGACGCAAAAACATTTATTGTTTAAACGATGGACAGACAGACAGATAACTTATTTTTTCTTGATGAAAATCTCAAGGTCATTGTACAGCTAGTACTCTTACCTATACTTCTTGTTCAGTGGAAGGAGAACTGTACAAGGCTTTAAATAAAACCAAAAACAAAACACAAAAATCTGCTTACATGACTGTTTCCACAGAAGAAAATCCCCTTTGGATCAGAAAGCAGCTGTGCAGACATCTGTGGGCTGAAGTGAATCCTAAAAGAACAATTGCATGTACATCTGTTGGGATAAAATAAGTGGCAGATAAAATGTGCATAAAGAGCTTACATTCTGTGGATGTTGCTGGAAATGTATAAGAACAAAATGAGGCCCATAAACATCTTTTTTTACTTCATCATCAACTCTTTAGTGAACTAAGATGTATCCATAAAAGAACATGACAGGGTCAAGGGTCAAGTTCAAGGGACACAAAGTTTCTTAGTGTCTTATTTTTGCAGAATTAAGCCAAGGGTTTGTTTTCTTTCCGTCAGTGATCACCACATATTTTAATGACCATCACTGCTAGAAGTTTCTACAGCCTCTGCTATTTCACGGGTCTTGACCCACAGTGCATTTTTTTTTTTTTTTTTTTGTAGCCTAGAAAGTATGTCAAAGTTTTTAAAATAGTAAAATTTTAAATGGACTATAAGCACAGTGTATTAGAAGATGAAACAAATCGAGTGTTTGGTAGAATCACACACATGGTCTCATTGTCACAAATTTTTACAGTGGGGAAGGGTCAGGAATTAGAACAGGGTATAGTTGTATAAATGTACCAAATGCTTTATTATAATCTCAAACTCTAAAATATATTGTTGAAATTTTCAACACGAATATCCACATCCACACTAGCAAAGGCATTTGAATAGTGGTCTAACTTAAAGAAGAACCTAAGAATCCTGGCTTTAACAGAGTTCACATGATACCTCTAGCTACTTATCTCAGAAATAGCTGCAAATTCTATAAACTTTCACTATGACTTGAAATAACTTGAATACTCATTAGGCTATAAGCATTTTGTGGCCAGGGTCACATTGAATACAATATTCTGATAATAAACTATGTTCTTTTTGTCATTCTTCATCAGAGAAAACAAATCAATGTCTTTTTTCCAAAGAATCTAAACACTAGAAACGCCTACAAAGAATGTAAAAGGGTCACATGTGAGTATAGAAATACAGAACCAAATCATTAAACCAAATTGTTAATATCCCATATCTGAAGATTTTTAAAACAGTGTAAGAGCAATCTGAAGATTAATAGTTGATGTGGTCTTACAGATGAAATTGTTATAATTCAATACTAATTTTTAAAAATTGTTCACAACCGGAAATGAAAAAATAAACTCTCTTTTTTATCGTTATTAGTTCTTTGAGAGATTTATGCATATTTTTATCATCTTCACCTACTCTTCCAACACAAATTACTCTTAATGTAGAAAAACAAGACCATGGGGTTGGGGTGAGAGGTAGGGAATATATTGGATTTGAAAATGTAGACTCTTTATATATTAAAAACTATTTTGTCAAAACAATGCAATTTTTAATGGTGACCTGAAGTTACTTTGATTTTTCAAAATTTTTGAATAACCTACTTAATAGTTCCAATATTTACTATAGGTAAAAGTACTTAAAGAGAAGAGACAAGTCAGCAATTATGGATTATGTGTTGTATCTTGGGAATACCCAATGTTTATTAATTGAAATATTGTCATATAAATAAGAGTCACACAGATAATTAATAGTTTTATGACAAATTTTATTTAAAGTCTGTTATAAAGGAAAATTATACTCAAAGTAGCAAAGAAAAGTTCTTTGATAAAAATATTTTCATGTAGTCACTATTAACCTAAAAATATTAAATGAAATATTTTTAAAGCAGTAAAATAGAGGACAAGTATATGCAAAATTTTATTATGGAAGTAATTAGAGAATTTAGTAACATAAATATAAACAATTTATTAAAATTAATTTATAAATGTAACATTACTTCCTACAACAAATGTATTCATTTCAGGACTTTCCAAAATGATTTATAAGTTTATTTAGAAGATACCAAACACATACAGAAAGAAAGAGAGAGAGAGAGAGAGAGAGAGAGAGAGACAGAGAGAGAGAGAGAGAGAGAGACAGAGAGACAGAGAGACAGAGAGACAGAGAGACAGAGAGACAGAGAGACAGAGAGAGAAATTTGACATAGAAATGACAGCATTATTGTACAAAATATTGCCATATTACTGTAAAGCTATAATGAGACAGCTTGATATTTATATAAGCACTGATATACAGGATGTAAAATTCAGACATACTTGATAGTTTAATTGACAAAACCAAGAATCACACAATGAGAGAGCCTACATGAGGAATTCTGTGCCTCCAGGTAGCTTGTGGGCATGTCTCTGAGGGTATCACTTTAATAAAGGTAGTTTGTATGGGAAGACTCAGTCCATTGTGGGTGGCACCATTTTGCAGGCAGAGGTCCAGGACTGTGTAAGAATGAAGAAATTGATCTGAGTACAAGCAAGCAGGTAAGTGAATATGTACACATTCATTTCTCTGTTCCTAACTCTAGATATGATATGACTATCTGCTTCAGGACCCTCACACTCTCACCTTCCTGCTACATGTAACCTAAAACTGAGAACTCAAATGAAACAACCTGCTTATTTATTATGTTATTTTTTTATCAGGGTATTTTATGACAGAACAGAAATGAAGTTACAACAGATACCTAATACATAAGTTATGTAAATGGCACATAAACTATTTCAATTAATAAAAGAGATGTTTAATAAAGGGTATTAGTATAACTTCTTACAGTATATCACAATATTAGCTCCCATTCAATTAAAATATAGAGTTAAAGCTGAGCTTATAATATGTAAATTAAAACATGAGAGTGGGTCCCTAAGCATGCTACCATACTAGAACTATAAAAATAAGCATTAGTAGATGTCACCCATCCTTTACACTACACTGACACCTAAGCTAAAGCTTTACTTAGTACTTTTCTCAATATGCTTGATTCAAAACATTCTAGGGAGAAAATTCTAAGAAAGAATACCAGATAGCTGACCCAAGGGGAAAAAAGCAAGAAAATGGACTAACTGTTAACAAACCTGGGCAAAATGTTTCTAGCCAAAATAATTCTTAATGTATGGTTTGTGCAGAACACAAGGGAGCATCTTATCGAAAACACTACAATAATTGTAATGATAACAGACTTATTTTTAATGACCACTATCCTTTTAACATTTCTTTGTATGATAGTTCTTTCATAGTGAGACATAAAATTTCTTTCATTCAAGTATATTTTAAGTGAGACTGAGTTTCCAGGTTGACCTATGAACATAACCTTCCTGTTAAGCCTGCAAGTCTATGAGAAAACACTTTTCTTTAGGTTACTGACTGTCTTTGTTTCTTTTGGGTTCTGTTGTTTTGTTTTGTCGTTGTTTTGTTCTGCTTTTGAACAAATCTTTAGACATTCTAATTTGAAACTATGAGAAATTGATTGATTGATTGATTTCCAGATTGATTGCCAGATTGATTTCCAGAGTGGTTATACCAGTTTGCAATCCTACTATCAATGGAGGAGTGTTCCCCTTGCTCCACATCCTTCCAGCATAAACTTCCCCTTGAGGTTTTTATCTTAGCCATTCTGATTGGTAAAATGTGGAATCTCAGAGTCGTTTGATTTGCATTTCCCTGATGACTAAGGATGTTGATCATTTCCTTACGTGCTTCTATGTCATTCGAGATTCCTCTTTTGAGAGTTCTTTGTTTAGCTCTGTACCCTGTTTTTTAAATGGATGATTCGGTTTGTTGGAGTCTAACTTCTTGAGTTTTCACCATGTAGCCCAAGCAAGCCTCAAACTCATAGTAGGTCCTTTGTCTCAGCCTCTGAAGCACTGGGATTTATAGGTGTGAACTACCATGCCCAGCTACAAGTGACTTTTAAACAGACTATGCATTTCTCTGATCACTTAGAACTTCCAACATTTCTCTAGGTGCTTCTTGGCCATTTGAAATTCCTTTCTGTGAATTCTCAGTTTAGTTCTATACCCTATTTTTTTTTTTTTTTTTTTGGACTGGGTTGTTTGGTTTTTTAGTGATTAGATTCTTGAGTTCTTAATATACTTTGGATATTAACCTTCTATCAGATGTGGATTTAGTGAAGTTTTTTTCCCCAATCCGAAGGTTGCCAATTTGTCTTATTGCCCATGTCTTTTGCCTTTTAGAAGCTTTCAGGTTTCATGAGATCCCATTTATCAATTCTTGATCTTAGAGCATGGGCCATTGGAGTTCTAATTAGGAAATTTTCCCTGTGCCAATGAGATTAAGGCTCACCTTACATCAATCAAAATGGCTAAAATCAAAAGCTCAGGTGACAACACATGTTGGCAAGAATGTGGAGAAAGAGAAACACTCCTCAACTGCTGGTGGGATTGCAAACTGGTACAACAACTCTGGAAATCAATCTGAGGTTCCTCAGAAAATTTGAAATATATCTACCTGAAGACCCAGCAATACCACTCTTGGGAATATACCCAAAAGATGCCCACCATGCCACAAGAGCACATGTTCTACTATGTTCATAGTGACCTTATTTGTGTTAGCCAGAAGCTGGAAATTACCCAGATGTCCCATGACAGAAGAATGGATACAGAAGATATGGATCATCTACACAATGGAATACTACTCAGCTATTAAGAACTAGGACATCCTGAGTTTTGCAGGCAAATGGATGGAAGTAGAAAATATCATTCTGAGTGAGGTAACTCAGGCCCAAAGGAACACGCATGGTATGTACTCACTAGTAAGTAGATATTAGCCAAAAAAAAAAAAAAAAAAAAGGTACAGAATACCCAAGATACAGTCCACAGGACTCAAAAGATCAACAAGCTAAAGGGCCCAAGTGAGGATGCCTCAGTCCCACTTGGAAAAGAGAAGAAAGCAACCACAATGAGGAGGACGAGAGGGATCTGGGAGGGAAAGTGAACTGGGTGGGCGAGGACGGGAACCTGATCTGGTATTACGTGAGGGAAAAGTACTGAAGCTCTGAGGGCCAGCAGAAAAAAGGGAAACAGGCAACCTCGGGAGGTAGGAGGTTGGGGGGACCCTCCAGAATGTACCAGAGACCTGGGAGGTGATAGACTATCAGGACTCAAAGGGAGGGACCTTAGATGAAATGCCCTACAGTAGGGAGAGGGAACCTGTAGAGCCCACTTCCAGTAGGAAAACAGGGCATCAAGTGAGGGAGGAGATTGCCATTCTACAGTCAAAATTCTGACCCATAATTGAAGACCTCTAGCAGAGTACTGGCTTCCAGGCAGCTGGGATGAGGATCTTAAGGCCCATACCCAGTAATATACCCACTCCAATAAAGCCACATCTACTCCAACAAGGCCACTGCTGGGATGAAAATGGAGAAGAACCTGGGGAAAAGAAGGTCCAGCAATAGGCCCAAACTGGGATCCAGCTCACGACAAAAGAAAAAAACTTAAGGCTGACAGAAATAACAAAGTCAGTATAAGATTTGAAAATGGAATTTAATTTTAAAAAAGGTAGAAACATTGAAAAGGACTCAAACTGGAATGAGATATGGATTGAAAAACTCAAAAACAAAGCTTGAAAATTCAAAACAAAACCTTACAAATAGAATTAATTGTGCTGAAGACAGAATATCAGCTTGCAAAGATAAAGCAAAAGATCTAGACCAAATAAGAATATTTAAACATTTAAAAATCAAAATCAAGGAAGATACAGAAAATGTGGGAAAGATCAAACCTTTGAATTATGGGCATAGATAAGGAAGAATCCTAAGTTAAAGACAAGATCATAGAAGAAAACTTCCTTAAAGGAAGCAAAGACATATCCATATAGATAAAAAAAAAAGAGCACAGAACACCAAATAGAGAAAACTAGAAAAGATCATCCTCATAGCATTTCATCACTAGAACATTAAGTATGTAGTACAAAGAAAATATATGAAAGTAGCAAGAGAAAACTTACAAGTCAAATATAAAGGAAGACCCATTAGAATAACAGCTATTTTCTCAATAGAAACTAATATACTCAGAAAACTATTTGCAGTATTTGTAAAAAGAAAGAATGTTTTCATGATAGAATCAGCCTAAAATTATTATATCCAACAGAACAAACCTAAAGAAAATATAGAAAGGAATGAACATAGCCAAGATACTGTGTTAAGAAATATGAAGCTGCAGAATTCTATAAGACCTTCAAAGAAGACCAAATACAAGTACTTTTCAAACTATTCCACAAAATAGAAACAGAAGGAACACTACTCAATATATTCTATGAATCCACAGTTACACTGATACCTAAACCACACAAAGACTCAACAAAGAAAGAGAACTTTAGACCAATTTCCCTCATGAATATTGATTAAAAAATACTCAATAAAATTCTCACAAACCTAATTAAAGAACACATCAAAATGGGCATTCATTATTATGCTTCATCCCAGGGATGCAGGAATGGTTTAAAATACAGAAATCCATCAACATAATCCATTATACAAACAAACTCAAAGAAAAAACCTCATGTTCATCTCATCAAATGCTGAAAAAGCCTTTGACAAAATATAATACCTCTTCATGTTAAAAGTATTGGAGAGATCAGGAATTCAATGTCCATACCTAAACATAATAAAAGCAATATACAGCAAATCAGGAAATATGTAGCCATAATTACTAAAACACAACGTACCACAGAGAACAGAAACAACACAAAAATTCAACAAAAAAATGACTGAAACTAACATATACTTTTCAATAACTACTTTAAATATTAATGATCTCAAAAGACAGAGGCTGGATAAATGCCTCAAGTAGCAAAATTCATATATCTGTTGCCTACAAGTAATATTAAAGATCACCTTAGAAGCAAAGATAGACAAAAACATGCCTGGATAATGGGAGTAGGAAGCACTATCCTAATATTTAACAAACTAGGAATAAAGCTAAAACAAAAAAAGGAAGAAGAGCTGAAGAGTGGTACTTCATTCTAATCATGGAACAGCCAACAAAGAAGACATTACTATGATAAACACACATGCAACAAATTATGATGCACCAATTTTTTTTTTAAAATGTAGTATTGGATTTAAAGATACAGATTAACAAACATAAACTCATCAATAGTAGGTAATTTTAATATGTCACTTGGACAAAAATGATACAGAAAAATACCGGAATTTATGCCAGATGTACTTAGCAGACATTTAATGGAATCTGGGACAGAATATTCCACCTAAACATCAAAAAATACAGATTCTATTCAGCAGTACACAGAGGCTTATCTAAAGTAGAACACATCCTAGGACACAGAAATCTTTACAAATTCAAAAATAATTGAAATAACTCCATGTATCCTATCTGACTACAATGCAATAAAACCTTGAATTGACAAACCAATCTACGAAAAACACAATCTCATGACGATTAAATAGTTCAAACTGAATGATCAAAGAAGAAAACAAGAAAGAAATTAACAAGGTCTTGGAATTAAATGAAAATGAGAACACAATACAAAAAACTTCTAGGACACATTTAAAGCATTCCTCTGAGGGAAATTTACAGCTCTGAATTCCTACATTAAAAATTTAGAAGGGGTGCAAATAAATGGTTTAATGATATTTCAAGGTAAGTCCACCAGAGACTATCACACAGATACTTTTAAAGTTGGGAAGGAAAAATTAGTTTTCATTGTGGACCAGTGGCTGCATACAGAACTTGGCCAAATCATGCTTTTCTGAACCTTACAGCTCCTTGTCTTTTATGCCCATAAATTACATCCTGGTTGGCACACTTTAGTTAGCAAAAAATCAAACTAGAGAAGCCAAAAAGCAAGATTAATATATTTTGGGACTTTTTACTCAGGGACTTCCAGGGACTATGGACTAGATCTTTGTTCCCATTTTGGCAGGTGTTGGAGCCTATGTGCTGGGTTTTACAGTCAGAATGGTGCCAGTGACATGATGCCAATCATGCCAAGATCTGGGAGCCTGTTACACTGATGAAGTACAAAAATTTAAACAAAATAAGAACAAATAAAGTCAAAACCAAGTAAATGGTCAAGAATTTAAAAAGAAAAACAGTTCAGAAATTAAGAAAAAGAAATAAAGAAAACAATGCAAAGACTTGATGAGCCCAAGAGTTGGTTATCTGAGAGAATAAAAACACAGATTCTTGGTACAACTAACCAAAAAAGAGAGGACCAAAATGAACAGAATCAGAAATGCCCAGGGAAATATTAAAATAAATGCCAAGGCAATTCAGAATACTAACAGGGAATACCTTTTAAAAACCTGTAGTCTGTTAACTTAAAAAAACTCAAAAAAATTAATTTCTAGATTCAGTCAGACCACCAAAATTTAAAACCAAGGAGAAGACAACTACCTAAACAAGTGCATAACAAAGTTAAAATAATAATAGAAATTCCTCCAACTAAAAAAAGCCCAAGACCAGATAGATTCAAAGTAGGATTCTACCAGACATTCAAAGATCCACATCTAAACCTTCTTAAACAATTAAAATGTTGGAAATAGAAAGAGTATTCCCAAACTCGTTCTATGCAGCGATTCTTACTCTAATATCAAAACGAGGTAAAGACACCTACACACACACACACACGAAACTGAAGACCAATAGTCTTGATAAAAAATAAACTCAATAATGCTCAGTAAAATGCTTGCAAACCTAACACAAGCATATAACAAAAAATTATACACAGTAGCCAAGTTGACTTTATCTGTAAAACATAAAGATGGTTTAACATACACAAGTCTATAAATATAATTAAGCCTGTAAATAGACTTAAAGACAAAAATCACATGATCATCTCAAAAACTGCTGAAAAACTTTGGAAAAATTCAGCACATCTTCATGCTAAAAGTACTAGAGAATGTGTGGCTACGGGAAACATACCTCAACACAATCAAAACTATAAACAAGGAATTCACATCAATATCATCTTAAGTGGAATAATTGTCAATACTGTACAAATAAAACCATGTGACCTACTACAGGAACCTGCTGATAAGATACCTTGGTGTTGTCATGACACAAATGTTCTGGGAGTAACCATCCACTTTTAAAAACTTCATGTGCATCTCACTACATGAGAGGGAATGGATACCCAACATGGCTAAAACAGCCACAAACCTGAGGGTAGATAGGTCATGGGACTCAGGGAAAAATCTACTCTGATGGTTTGTATATGGTCGGCCCAGGGAGTGACACTATTAGAATGTGTAGCCCTGTTGGAGTAGGTGTGTCACTATGGGTGTGGCCTTTAAGACCCTCATTCTATCTGTCTGGAAGCAGTACTCTAGCAGCCTTCAGATGAATATGTAGAACACTCAGCTCCTCCTGTACCATGCCCACCTGGATGCTGCCTTGATCCTGCCTTGATAACAATGGATTGAGCCTCTGAACCTGTAAGCTAGTCACAATTAAATGTTGTCCTTTATAAGATTTGCCTTGGCCAAAGTGTCTGTTCCCAGCAGTAAAACCCTAAATAAGGTTATTATTACACCGCTAAAAGGACATAGTGATAACATGAATCCTCCTGACATACTGCTATAAGAATAGATCAGTGCACTGCTTAACCTTCATCAGAGAATTTCTTGAAGTAGATAGGAATTAGCACAGAGACCCACAACTGGAAAATGGGCAGAGAGTGAGAGACTTCAAAGTACTCAGACCTAAATTGATACTTTTCACAAGCCTGTTCTTTCAAGGCCCAGGGATCTATATGGAAGAAGAGACAGAAAAATTGTAAAAAAAAAAAAAAAAAAAAAAAAGAACCAACCAGGGATGGTAGATGACTCCAAGGTAACAAGGTCTTCCAGACACAAAAAGACTGGTATACATATAAACTTACAGAGACTGTGACAGCATCGTCAAGACCTGCATGTGTTCAAATAATTCAAATATCCCAGCACTAAGAGAAATTGAGACAAAGTCCCACCCTTTACCAAGAAGTTATTTGGGAAAATCAGTTGTCTCCGATGGAATGACAGTGACAACACTAAACACACTCCAGAGTGCCCTCCATGCTCAGTAGATACGTGGACAACACAAAACAAACTTCATGGTTTTTTTTTGTGTGCATTGTTGTTTTGATTTATTTGGGTATTTTTCTCTCATTGAGATTTTCTTTTTTGCTGATTAGATTTTGTTTTTATTTTCTGCTCTGTATTTGAGAGGGGAAGAGAAAACAAGAATTTGCGTGAGTAAGGTAATAGAAAAAAATCTAGAGGAGTTGGTGGGAAGGAAAGAATGTGATTCAAATATAATACGTGAAATTATAAATTTTTAAAAATCGCACATTTGGACTACTCACAATGAAATAGAATTCATCCAAGCTGCAAGGCTCTATTCCAAGAGAGAGAGACAGGCGTTGAAGCTCTGCTCACAATTGGTGCATCACATCACAGGGACTCCGGTGTGGGCTTTTTGTCAACTCAGGTGTTGACCTCCCCCTAGGCAATGTAAGTGCTCACTCACAGAGACTCTGGGCTCAAGGCAGTGACAGAAAAGAGTGTGTTACATGTGATGCTGATAGGACAGCAGGAGCCAGGGTACAAAGCAGGAATCACTCAGTCTGGGTTCAACATCTGTGTGGGTCTAATTAGCTGTGTGCCTGAGGCATGGTGTTGGGCTTTACTGAAACTGAATAAATCCTGCCTTCCAGAAAGTGACCTCAGACTGCACTATCCAGTTCAGGGCCCCGTGACCACTCTTGTATCCTAGAAACTGCAGGGGAGCCAGTAAATGACATTAGAGGTGATCTAAGTTCAAGGTTTCACACAGAGGATTTTGGAGAGGAACAAGAAGTTTGTCAGATCTGAGATGAATATATATAGGGATACCAGCAAGCTCCACCTAAGCTTGGACTGTGCTAGGTTGGACCAGAGTTCCCACAGACCCTGAATAGTGCCCATTTTCTGGCAATACTTGCAGGATCAATGGAAGTCCAGGAGACAGGGAGTTCATCCAGCTTCACCCTTTGCCTTCTCTGCCACTCCTCCTCCTAAATCGAATTCCTGCCACATGTTCCAGCAAGAATTCACAAGGGCCAGCCAGGGCATGCCTGGATCCAGAGATGGTAGAAACAAAGGAGTTATCTTTCCTTATCTAGCTTTTATCCAAATGTCAGTTCAAGCAGGAACTTCTTTAGCATAGCCACATACTCCGCAAGATCCTCTGAGCCATGACCAGCCATGTCACTTGGCTTCAAGCCACCCTTGCATGGTTGATGAGTACACAGATGCCAGAGCCATTCTGCCTGTGAATCAGTGGTGTTCAGTGATCTGAACACCACCCATAAGAGGCAGTACTTTCTCCAACAAGCTATGGACCCCTCCTGGAATACTCCCACTGGAGTCTTGAAATGGAGAAACAGCCCAACAGAGCCCATGATGATCAGTCACATTCAAGGATCCCGCAGCCTTCAAGAACTATTAGGATGCCCTGCCTGCCCATCATCGATCCAGGCTATAAGCTCATTCAAAAAGGCGATTTCCTCTTTTCATGCCTAAAAGACAGAGAGACAAAGGTCAAGGAAAAGCTTTAAAAATGGAAGTAGGAAGAGCGGGAAAGGAGGAAGGGAGAGAGAAAGAGGAGTGTTGGTGGTGTTGGGAGAAAAGAAAGCCAAGACAGTAAAAGAAGCGCTCTCCTTAGCCATGGGGAAGCATCTAGGACCCTGGCACTCAAAATTGACCAGGTATCTCCCTGGAAGCTGTCCTATGAGCATGTTTCTCTATACCTCCAAGTCACGTAGCCTTTCCTCAGGCTCTGACTCCTGGACAGATGTGCTGGTGTTAAAGAATTTGGTCATCACAACCTAAGATTCAAGCCAGGTCCAGCTACCTATACTCAAGAAGGTCAATTAAAAACCCAGATTAAAAATGAAAAGCAGAAAATGGAAATTTATCCCAAGTGAAATCTATCCCATTGTGAAGAAAAACAGATATCCAGTGACTACCCAAAGTCTGTCTTCAGGGTCTTAAGTTTAAATAGAGGGCCAAGGATAAGCATATCTAAGCAGTCTCCACCAAAGTGTATTCTAGCCTACCACTGCCTGGGCATTAGTCTCATACTCTAAGGTAGGCTGGCAAGTTATGAAGATTGTGTGAAGTTTTTTTTTTTTTTCTGGAAGGCAAATTTTCCCTCTAACTACTGCATTTTCTTTTTCCCACTATGAGGTTTTTGGATATTTCCATTCTTTGGAGTTCATTGTTTCAATAATCTGAGATACTAAGGTAGAACATATGTAGTTAGTATCCTCTGTGGCCATGCTTAAGAACCATTTTTCATAACATCATGGCTTTGAGTTGCTTTTGGAAGGATTGCCTCAAATAATGCTACCTCCTTGGATAGGGACAGTATCTCACAATGAATCTTAGGCTTACCCAAAATTGTAGACCTCCCTATCTCAGCTTCTCAAATGCTGGGATTATAGGCAAGCGCTTTGTGCATTTGTCACTTCATTTAAGTTGACAACCTACCCCCATGTTTCTGAACAATATGGTTTGAAGACATTTGATATTAACAATGTAGTTATAAGCTTTTACATAAACCCAATGGTTCTCCATTGTCCCACGAAGCAAGGAAAAGACTCTTCCTGATTGGTCTGATTTGATCCCATATAGGGAGAGGAAGAGATGTGATAGTTAATCTTTGTTGTCAACCTGAATAAGCCTGTTATTAACTGAAACCCAAGCAACTGGGCACACCTGTAAAGGAGATTTCTTATTCGGATTATTTAAAGTAGAAGACTTACCCTAAGTCCAGATGGTTGGAGAATCTTTCGAGACCTTCCATGGAACACAAGCACCAGATTATGATTACTGAGACATCTCATGTTTCATAGACTGAACAACTGCCAAACCCTTAGTACTTCTATCAGAAGAAGCCACTGTTGGACTACTCGAACCACAGCCTGTAAGTCATTCTAATAAAAATAAATGTCATATGTGTGCGATAAATGTCACACACACACACACACACACATATACTCAGTACTCAATTCTATTACTTTGAAAAATCTGACTAGTACAGGGAGTAAGTAATAGATATCAAGAAACAGTTCCAATAAACACTTTAGGTCCAGTTTAAGCAACTGAAGTATAGAAACAGTGACTCATAGGTCCAGCACACTTGAAGTTCATTCTTCCTGGCATTTATGTAAGGTCAAGAAAGCTGCTTAGGTTTCTTTGTCAGAAGCTGTACTTCCATAAAATGTTAACAAATAGATTACTTATAAGCCTCTATATCAACACAACTACTAAGTGGCAGGTAATAACTAGCTAGTAAAGCATAACACACACATATGCACACACACACACACACACACACACACACACACACACACACACGCACAAACCAGCAAGAGTAGCACTGTTTTGAAATTAAGTAACTGTGTACAGATTTAGAAACATCCTCTACTTGTCAATCTTCAGGTTTATGTCACTCAGTAGGCAGCTGTACACTGAGCAGCAGCCATGATTGCTATCATGGCATAAAACAATGAGTAGTAAGCTGCTTCTAAAGTAAAATGTACTATCTTTGGTTTGAATAAATACATGTACATATTTCCCATCACCAATATAAAAGGCATTAATTCCCCTACAATAAATTTAAAATCATTGCTGACAAAGCTATCTTTTAAAAGCACTTCAATAAAACTGATCTGCAAATGATCTTTGACCTTAAGACGATTCACTAAGAAGCAAAAAACATGAAACAAATTTTAAAAATAAAACATAAAATTGTGCTTATTTTCATCAAAAAGAACAAAACAATTTCTTTAAGAATGTTTTGTTGCTTTAGACATAGAAATTAGGCTGCAGTTTTACATTACTATATATATATATCAGACATCAAAAATTTTAGATATTGCAGAATATCTATATTCTATATCTATCTATATGTCTATGTATATCTATATATAATCTATCTATCTATTTCTATTTATCATTTATATATCTATATATAAGAATATATTTTAGAAGAGGGGGCAGAAATAGTGTAACAGCCAGAGGATCAGGGAGTTTGCTGTGTGACTATGTATTCTAGCAATGACAGAAGCTACACCCACCTAAACATGAGATGGACAATAGTAGACATATGAAGGTGGATGGGGAAAAGCTCATAAGGCCCCAACCTTATACAAAGAACCACAGACAACCAAGGATTGCTAAGAGTGGAAAAAAAATAGTCTTCTCCAAGGAAGAACAAATTAAGTGGTTTTTAAATACCCTGAAAAATGCATACATACAAGTAAAATTACATAGACTGAACAGGATATATATATATATATATATATATATATATATATATAAACAATTAATATAAAATGAGCTTATGAATTTTAAAGAGAACAAAGGTAAAAAAGAAGAAAGAGAAGGAGAAATGATATATTATAATATATCTCAAGAATAAAAAATATTTCAAAAGAGCTACATTTTAAAGATAATAACAAGGTTAAGTTCATAACTCAGTGACACTTTTACATGGTTTAGACAAATGAAAACTTGCAACGTTGTATAATTAGTTACTCTGTGTTTCTCCAATCATATACATATTAAGATAAGAACTCCAGACAAACAAGAACTGTCATATTTTCAGAGTAACTAATAACTCAGCATCCTGAAATGTTGTGAGTCTTAGGGAAGAGTGAGCAAAACCAGAGAGTATAAAACACAGAGAAAGCATTTACAGGAAGAGCCTTTTGCTAGAAAACCTGTTTGACTTGAGGGAGGTTATTCAAGCCAGCGTCATATGTGCTTACATGTAGTGCCCCCCCCCCACCTCTCGTCTCTTATTGTAAGAAAACACAGCCACACTCTGACGTGGCTGAATCCCTGGTTTCTATTTTTCCAAAAGCAGCTTCCTGGAAACACAAGCAATCAGATACACATCGCACCTGATGGACACACATTAAGTTCTGCTTCTACCACTTCCACTCTTACAAGCTATATAATGGCTCATCAACCATCTCAAGCACGATGACAGAAGGAAGAAGACATAGCACCATAGTTTAAATATACAGCATACAAATATAAAACAAACACAAAGACTGTAAGCATTACAGTTGACAATCCAATATACATAGACTATTATAAGTCAGCCTTACTCTTTTGGGAATGGTATTGTTTTATATTAATTCTTTTACAATATATATTAGCATCAAATTGCTTTTTCTACTCCCTCAGCGCAGTAATTTACCAAATGTTTATTGCTAAATTGTCTTTTTGAGCTTAAAAAAAAAGAAATATAACTTTAAAAAGTATCTTTGTTGGATTTCGGATGCTAACCTAAATCCCACTGCCCATTTGACACTGGGCATTTTTATTCTTTTTATTATAATAGAGAAGACTAGAGCTGTAGAAGACAAATAAATTCATAAAGAAGAAGACATGCCTTTTCAGGAAGCAATTAGCTAAACACTAATACTCAAGCTAACAAATCACTGCCAGGCTCACCTGTTGACTAATTCATCAGCATTGTCCCCTTGAGTCCATCTTTCCTCTTATCTTGCTTTAATTTTCTGGGGACAGTTCTTTATTAATGCTATGTTGATAGAAATGCAAGATGCTTCCCTGCCTGAAAAACTCCAGAAGACTCAAGGCAAATACCCATTCTTTAGAGAACATCCATGAGAGAGCAAAAAACTTGTCTAAGCACGGAATATTTTCATCTATTGTCCCATAAAATCCCATGAGACCACCTCCAAGCTAAAATCAAGAACTGCCTTTCTGTGAAGCTTGTGGATCTACTCCACTTTCCCAAGCCCAAGCCTAGACATCACTATTGTCTCTGAGAATTCCTGTCTCTGATTTAGTTTCAATAGTAGAAGTAGAACCTCCAGACCCAGGGAGTATGCCTATTTTATCTATTCATTTCAAACAAAGTGGATGGTCCTCAAACTTGCTTCTGATCCCTCTTCCCAAACTTCTGTATGAGAAACTAATAAACAAAAGGGTTCTCTGAAAACATGTTAACACAATAAAATAAAAATGCATCTCTAGCAACTATTTCAAAGCAAAAACTATTTTGTAAGGGTCTGGGAAGAATGGTACCCAAAACTTAAACAGTGTGCAAGAGCAAAGAACATCTATTCTGCAGAGAACCTGTATGCAGGGGTCCACCACACATTAGAGATGTGAGCTTTGCAAAGTCAATCTGAAGCCTGTTGTAGGGTAGGAGTAAGTAGGTGACTTTTTACCTTTCTTTCCCTTGACTGGTTGGCTATATCTCCAGGGGTATGGGTGTGTTTGGGATTGGTCAAGGATCTGGGAATTTCGGGGGACATTCCAGAATTGTTGCTGATCAACTGTTCTTGGCCCAGGCCAGGTGGTAGAACAGCTCCTGATAGCTCCTGATTGGCTGCTGATGAGGGGTAGGTTTTCCTAAAATAGACTTCTTTTGGACTTTTCCAGTTCTGAGAAACAGAAACTTAGGTCTAATATCCCAAATGGCCAGTTTGCAGCCTGTCATGGAGTCAGTCTGGCTCTGGCTGACTCAGTCCTCTCCATTGTATCTCAATATTATCAACACAAGGACATTTTTAAGCTGACCAAATGTCTGTTAAAAGCTTCTGCATATAAGTCAGTCCTGAAACCAACCCTTTGATTTTACATTTTAAGTTTGTCTTGAAGAAATGGGTTGGATATTTTGGGGGCATAAGACAACAACAGCAAAAAAAAATACTTTTAGGTATCTGAAGTTTATTTCTTATTTGAAAGTTCCAACCAAAGTCTTCTTTAGAAGTAAGCTTCCAGGTTCTGGCTATTATATTCAAGGCTGCTATGAACATAGTAGAGCATGTGTCCTTGTTACATATTGGAGCATATGTCTTCTGGGTATATGTCCAGGAGTGGTATAGCTAGGTCCACAGGTAATACTATGTCCAATTTTCTGAGAAACCACCAGATTGATTTCCAGAGTGGTTGTACCAGCTTGCAATCCCACCAACAATGTAGAAGTGTCCTCTTAAAAACAATGACTTCATGAAATTCTTAGGCAAATGGGTGGAACTAGAAAATATCATCCTGAATGAGGTAACCCAGACACAAAAGAACTCACATGGTATGTATTCACTAATAAGTGGATACTAAACCAAAAGCTTACAATGTATATGATGCACCATATGGACCCTACAGACCATATGAAGTGTAGAAGGAAGGAAGATTAGGGGGTGGGTGCTTCAGTCCTGCACTGAGGAGGGAACAGTATGACTGTGGGAGATGGAAGAAGAGGGAGACAAGGGAAGGAGAAAGGAAGTGGAGGAAACAAGGGTGACAGTATCAGAATCTGGAGGAGACTTGAGAGGCTACAGAGGGGTCAGGAAATCAAATAAAAATAGGTAGAAGGGAGGGATAAGGAACTGCGGATAGTCACTGGTGGGACAAAGACACCAGAGAAACATGAGGTTCCCAGGACCCAATGGGATTGACTTTATCTGTAATGCACAAAGAAGTGGGGAGATAGAACCTGCAGAGACCACCTCTAGTAGATAGGCATGGCACCTGTTGGAGAGATGGAGCCACCCACCCATCTCAAAGTTTATTTTAACTCAGAAATGTTTCTGTCCAAAAAAAAAAAAAAAAAAAAAAGAACAGGGACAAGAAATGGAACAGAAACCAAGTGTGGCAGTTCCTGGGGAGGTCCTACCAGCAACTGACCAATGCAGAGGCAGATGCCTGAAGCCAACCATCAGGCTGAACTCAGAGAACCTGGATGGGGAACTAGCAGGACTGAAGGAGCAGAGGGTGATTGCAAACCCATTGGAAGAACAACATAGGTTGACCTGACCATCCAGTTCTAGCAGAGACTAGACCAGCAACCAAGGAATGTACCTAAAAGGATCTTTGGCTCCAGATATATATGTAGCACAGGATGGCCTTGCCTGACAACAATAAGAGGAGAGGCCCTTGGTCTCTGGGAGGTTTGATGCCCCAGAGTAGGGGGATGCTGGAACGGTGGGGCAGGAGAATGTGGGTGGGTGGAGATGCACTCTCATACAGGCAAAGGGGAGGGGAGGGCAGATGTGGATTGGGGAGTTGGCGAAGGGGTAACCATCGAGTGGGATAGGGGGATGAGGGGGTTGATACAAGGGATAACCAGGAAGTGGGATATCATTTGAAATGTAAACAAATTGAATGGCTAATAAAAATTATTTAAAATGAAAAAGTAAGCTTAAATTAACTTTTCAACTAATATTTTAGATAAGCACACACAGATAAAGTCAAGAAAACAATTTTTTTATTTTCTTGAGCTTCCTGAGTCCTTGGATTTTATCTTTAAAAAAAACATAAACCCAGGTCTGGGAATGGTGATATGTGCCTTTAATCTGCACACTCTGTGAGAGGCAGATGAACATCTGTGTGTTTGAGGCTACCCTGGTCTACAGAGCTGACCATGTCAGCTAGGGTTACATAGGGGAAACATCAACAAATAAAACGCAGAAGTCGTGCAAGCAATTGCTCTTATTTAGTCCAAATGAACCTAACACATTTATTCATACAAACATCTGCTTAAAGCCATGCCAGTGAGGATTATTGGTGTGCAATTTATTTTTTTTAAAGAAATATAAAGCTGACATGGTCAGAATTTTCTCTCCAGAAGGTTCAGGGACATAAAACTTTGTCTTATTACTGCCTTAGAGATCATACTGAATTGTGTCAACTAGTCAGCTGCTATTCTCTTTAGCAGTTACCAAAGTAGTAGAGACAATATTTTTGTGGTCTCGTGAATCATTGCAGCTCTCCTCAATACCTTGGTCTCTCTGTTTCAAATAGCTCAATAGAACTCCAAATTTGCTCAAAAGAGTTTCTAAACAGATAAGGTAGCATTGTCACCATCGGCTTGTCCCTTTCAAAACACTCTTTACCTAAAATGTCAGACATCTTTTCTGTTAATTTATTTTTTTAACTCCAGATTTTATTTTCCCCACCCTGGTCCACCCTCCAACTGTTCCACATCCCATACCTTCTCCCCACACCCCTGTCTCCACAAGAATGTCCCTACCCCCACCCCAACTGACCTCTAAATTCTCTGGGACCTCCAGTCTCTTGAGCATTAGGTGCATCATCTATGATTCAACATAGACCCAGCAGTCCTCTGCTGTATATGTCTTGGAGGCCTCATATCAGCTGGTGTATGCTGCCTTTTTGGTGGTCCAGTGTTTGAGAGATCTTGAAGTTCCAGATTAATTGAGACTGCTGGTCCTCCTACAGGGTGGCTCTTTTTCAGCCTTTCCCTAATTCAACCACAGGGGTGAGCAGCTTCTGTCCATTGGTTGGGTGCAAATATCTTCATCTGACTTTGAGCTACTTGTTGGATCTTCTGGAGAGTGGCCATGATAGGTCCCTTTTTGTGAGTGCTCCATAGCCTTAGTAATAGTGTCAGGCCTTGAGACCTACCCTTGAGCTGGATCCCAAAACTAAACAACCCAATCAAAAATGGGGTATAGAATTAAACTGAGAATTCACAACACAGTAATCTTGAATGGCTGAGAAGTACCTAAAGAAATGTTCAAAGTCCTTAGTGATCAGAGAAATGCAAATCAAAACGACTGAGATTCCACCTTACACCAATCAGAATGGCTAAAATCAAAAGCTCATGTGACAACACATGTTGGCAAGGATGTGGAGAAAGAGGAATATTCCTCCATTGCTGGTGGGATTGCAAACTGGTACAACCACTCTGGAAATCAATCTGGAGATTCCTCAGAAAATTTGAAATAGATCTACCTGAAGACCCAGCAATACCACTCTTAAGAATATACCCAAAAGATGCCCCACCATGCCAAGTATTCCACTATGTTCATAGCTCCCTCATTTGTGATAGCCAGACACTGGAAACAACCCAGATGTCCCACAACAGAAGAATGGATACAGAAAAGGTATTTCACTTACACAATAGAATACTATTCGGCTATTAAAAATGAGGACATCCTGAGTTTTGCAGGCAAATGGATGGAACTAGAAAATATCATCCTGAGTGAGCTAACTCAGACTAAAAAGGACATGCATGATATGTACTTACTAATAGGTGGATATTTGTCAAAAACAAAAAAAAGAAGAAAAAGAAGAAGGAGGGGAAGAGAAGGAGGAGGAGGAGAAGGAGGAGAAGAAGAAGAAGGAGAAGAGGGAGAGGGAGAGAGGGGGGAGAGGGAGAGGAAGAGGGAGAAAGGGAGGGGGAAAGGGAGAGGGAGAAAGGGAGGGGGAGGGGGAGGGGGAAGGAGGGAGGGGGAAGGGGGAAAGGAAAGGGGGAGGGGAAGGGGGAGGGGGAGGGGAGGGGAAAGGGGAGGAGGAGAGGGAGAAAAGAGGAAGAAAGAAGAGAAAGAGGAGGAAGAAGAGGAGGAGGAGGAGAAGGAAAGGAAGAAGACAAAGAGAAAGAAAAAGAAAAGAAAGAAAGGAAGGAAGGAAGGAAGAAAAGAAAAGAAAGTATAGAATACCCAAGATACAGTCAACAGAACTCAAAAAGGTCAACAAGCTGATGGGTCCAAGTGAGGACTCCTCAGTCCCACATGGGAGTGAGAAGAAAACAATCACAAGTGGGGAGGAAGGGAGAGACTTGGGAGGGAAAGTGGACAGGGGGTTGGGGGGAAAGGGGAACCTGATCTGGTATTGGGTGAAGGAAATAACTGAACCCCTGAGGATCAGCAGAAAGAATGAAAACAGGCAACCTCAGGAGGTAGGAGGTTGGGTGGACCTTCCAGAATGCACCTGGGAGGTGAGAGACTCTCAGAACTCAAAGGGGGTGCCCTTAGATGAAATGCCCTACAGTAGGGAAAGGGAACTTATAGAGCCACCTCAGCAGGAAGACAGGGCATCAAATGAGGGAGAGGGTTACCATCTCACAGTCAAAACTCTTACCCATAATTGTTCCTGTCTGAAAGAACTACAGGGATGGAAATGGAGAGGAGACTGAGAAAAAGAAGGTCCAGAGACAGACCCAAAGTGAGATCCAGCTCAAAGTCAGATGTCTTAGCTTGAAGAAATCAAGCCATATTCCTTCCTAGAGTTTATAGGCTTCTTTTATAATGATTAAAACACACTGGTCACAGCAGAGGAAGATAAAGACATGTCTCCCTGGAGGCCCCTATTCCTGGAACACAGATTTAGGTTGCCTCAAATTCCATGTTAGAACATGGAAGCAGTTCCATGGAATTTTTTGTTTTATAGAACAAAGAAAGTCATAAATCAAGGCAAGTTTAATACATGTGGAAATGTATCAGAAAGAAGATTGCAGTAAGAAGGGGGAAGTTTCTCTATAGGCCTCAGATAGTGTTTGGTAACCTTCTTAGCTTTAGGCTTGGTAGATGCTAGAGGACTGTTAGGTTAATAGATTAAAATGGGTTTTATCTATTAGTCACAGGATGTTAGTTTGGGCACAGAGGTAGGTAGGAATGTCTTCAAAGATCTAAAAAGCTAGCTTGAGAGAAGGTATTTGGCCTCTGGACCTGCAACATCCCAAACTCTTCACATCACTGAGGTCTAATCAATTTGTCTTTGCAGACACAGCTTCTCTCCAGGAACTCTTATTGACACAATGATATACCAAAGTTGTTCTACAGAAGAATCACAGCAGACAAAGCCAATCAAAAAGGACAATCACCCTAATGATTAAAATTACTCAAAGTAACCCTAAGTTGTTCATAGGAATCCAAAGACAAACAGGAAAGCAAAACCTCTGAAGTCCTCAAATCAGAAAGGGACTTATTAACATTCAGATTGTTCCAAGAATTCCCCCAAAAAAGTCCTAACTTTTTTGTTTGTTTTTTTGTTTGTTTGTTTGTTTTTGTTTTGTTGGTTGGTTGGATGAGTGGGTGGGTGGTTTTGGTTTGTTTGTTTGTTTACATTTTCACTAGTTAATTTATTTACTTTACATCCTGGTCATAGCTTCCTCACCCTTGTCTCCTCCCAGTCCTTCCCTCTCATCTCAATTTCCTTTTCTCTTCAGAAAAGACTCAGGAAAAGGAAGGCCTCCTGTGCATATCACCCCGCCTTGGCATATCAAGTTGCAGTAGGACAAGGCACATTTTCTCCCGTTGTGGCAAGGCAAGGCAGCCTGGTTGGGGAAAGGGATCCAAAGGCAGGCAACAGAGTCAAAGACAGCCCCCCCTGCTCCTGCTGTTAGGAGCCTCACATGAAGACCCAGCTGCTCAACTGTTACATCTGTGCCAGGACCTGTTTTTCCCATGTGTGCTCTCTATTGGTTCAGTCTCTATGGACTCCTATGTGGCCAGGTTAGTTGATTCTGTGGGTTTTCCTGTAGTTTCCTTGACCTCTCAGGCTCCTTCAATCCTTCATCCCCCTCTTTCGTAGAATTCCCCAAGCTCTGCCTAATGTTTGGCCGTGGATTCTGCATCTGTTTCTATCAGTTGCTGGGTAAAGCCTCTCAGATGACAGTTTTGCCAGGTGCCTTTCTGGAAGTATAGCAGAATATCATTAAGAGTGTCAGAGGTCTCTCTCTCTCTCTCTCTCTCTCTCTCTCTCTCTCTCTCTCTCTCTCTCTCTCTCTCTCTCCCTCCCTCCCTCCCCATTGGTCTCAAGCTGGATCAGTCATTGGTTGGCCATTCTTTCTGTTTCTGCTCCTGACCCCTGCATATATTGTTGTCAGGAGAACTGGTTGGTTGAAAAAGGGTTTTGGCTGGGTTGGTGTACCGGTTCCTCCATTAAAGTCTTTTCTGATTATAGGAGATGGTCACTTCAGGGTCCATAACCACACTGCTAGGAATCTTAGCTAGGGTCACCCTCATAGATTCCTGGAAGTTTCCATTGTCCTAGGTTTCTATCTCATCCCACATATGCCCCTAACACTGATTCCAGTTCTCTTTCTCTTTATCCTCCCCCTCCTTGATTCTTAATGCTCCCTTCCTGAACCCTTTCCCCATCCTGCTACCTCCCTCCATCCAACCCAATTTCTATTCTATTTTCTCTTCTCAGTGACATTCAAGCATCCCCTCTTTGGGACTTCCTTGTTACTTAGCTTCTTGCATCTGTGGATTATAGCATGATTATTCTTTACGTTATGGCTACTATCCACTTATAAGTGAGTACATACATTTTTCTTCCTGAGTGATTACCTCACTCGGGATGATATTTTCTAGTTCTGTCCATTTCCTGGAAATTTCATGATGCCATTGTTTTTGATAGCTGAGTAATAGTCCATTGTATAAATATATGTGGTACATATGTGGATAAAGAAAGCATGTTTTCTTTATTCATTCTTTGGTTGAGTGATGTCTATATTGTTTCTAGTTTCTGGTTGTTATTATTAATAAAGCAGCTATGAACATTGTTGAGCATGTGTCCATGTGGTATAGTAGAACATTTTGGGGTATATGTCTAGGAGTGGTATAGGTAAGTCTTGAGGTAGAACTATTCCCAGTTTTCTGAGAAACCTCCAAATTGACTTCCAAAGTAGTTGTACAAATTTGCAACCCTACCAGAAATGGACAAGTGTTCCCTTGTTGACATCCTTAACAGCATGTGAGTGTGCTTGAGTTTTTGATCTTAGCCATTCTGATGGGGGTAAGGTGAATTCTCAGAGTTGTTTTGATTTGTATTTCCCAGATGACTAAGGATGTTGAACATTCCCTTAAGAGATTCTTCTATTGAAAATTCTCTGTTTAGATCTGCTCCGGACAGCTTCCTATATTGAATTCTAAGAAGAAATTGAGCATCCTTGGAGTTACTCCAGCTGTGGTGAGACAGCCACTAGGCAAGAATTGCCACTTTCCTTCTACAGACAAATTACTGTCCAGAAAAGGACACACTTGCAGAATAGTCGACTGATTATATCTGCCTAGACAGAGTAATCAGCCCTTAATAATTCTGCAGCACTAAGGTCTGTCAGATGATCCTGGGCCAGAAGGCAGAAGAACAGATGCTCCAACATTTTGAAGTATAGCGAGTGTCCAGGTGTTCAGAGGTCTCTATAAATTGGCTAAGTTTTAGAAACTATGATTTGTGCTTCCCACAATTATAGTTAACTCAGTCATTCTGGATTTTTGATGGGGTTGAAAACATATAGCTATTGACCTTAAGAGAAAAGATTTGAGTGGATGGTCGTCAGGTGACATTCATCCTAAAGCCAGGTTCAGAACTAAATGTTTTAGTTAGAATAGATGACAGAGGAGCTGGTCAGTCAACAAAAGGATGGACTGGGTATTAGGACTATCCTGTACCTCACTGGTACAAATTGGCATAATTATGCTCTAATTGTATTTTGAGAGAAAAGTTTCATTTTAACAGGAAGGGTGATGTGTAGGAGGAGCTAAGGTAGGAGGAGTACTGAGAGGAAGAAAAGGAGTAAGAAGAGGAGAAGAGGAAGGAGAGGAGAAGCTAGGTGATGAAAGAGAAAGAGGGGGGAGACAGGGAGGCAGATATTCATGTATCTCCAACAGTCAAAGATAGTTGTTATATCTAGGTTGGTCAGTGGGTTACACCTCTGATTGAACAATACCAAACTTATAAAGCCTATGATTAACATTATTTTAAAAAAATATATATAAATGAAAAAAGGGAAAGGGGCATGGGATAGGGGTTTCCTAAGGGGGGTGGGGGGAATGGGGATAGGGGATGCCATCTGAAGTGTAAATAAAATATCTAATAAAAAAAAGATCTGTTCCCCATTTCTAATTGGGTTATTGGGTTTGTTGATGCTTAGTTTCTTGAGTTCATTATGTATTTTTGGCTATTAACCCTCTGTCAGATATAAGGCTGGTGAACATATTTTCCTATCCTATAGGCTGCCTATTTTGTCTTTCTGATGATGTCCTTTGCCTGATAGAAGCTTTTCAGTCTCATGAAGTCCCATTTATAAATTGTTGATTTTAGAGCCTGAGGTGTTAGTGTTCTGTTCAGGAAATTGTCTCCTGTGTCAGTGCATTTAAGATCGTTCTCCTCTTTCCCTTCTATCAGATTGAACATATTGGGTTTCATGTTTAGATCTTTGATCCACTCGGATTTCAGTTTTGTGCAGGATGATAAATATGAACCTATTTCTGTTATTCTACATGTAAACATCCAGTTACTCCAGCACCAGTTGTTGAAGATGCTTTATTTTTCATAAAGAAGCCAAAACTATACAATGGAAAAAAGTGTCCGTAGGTGTGTGAATTTACTTCTGTGTCTTCAGTTTGATTACATTGATAAACCTGTCTGTTTTTTTAACAATAATATGAAGTTATTATTTCTATGGATTTGTAGTATAGCTTCAAATCAGGGATGATGATACCTCCAAATGTTATTGTACAAGTTTGTTTCAGCAATCCTGGTTTTTGTTTGTTTGTTTGTTTTGTTTTGTTGGGTTTTCCGCATGGAGTTGAGTATTGTTCTTTCAATGTCTGTAAAGAATTGTGTTGGAATTTTGTTGGAAATCACATTGAATCTGTAGATTTCTTTTGGTAAGATGGCCATTTTTATTATGTCATGAGCGTGAGAGATTTTTCCAACTTCTTACATCTTCTTCAGTTTCTTTCTTCAAAGACTTGAAGTTCCTGGCAAACGGGTCTTTCTCTATTTTGGATAGAGTTACACCAAGATATTTTATATTATTTGTGGCTATTGTAAAGCATGTTGTCTCCATGACAACATGTCTTTCTCAGTCCATTTATTATTTATGCTCCAGAGAGCTGCTGGGGGTTTAGGGGCAGGGAGTTGCTTTTGTATATAGCCACTTTGGTGAAAGTGTTTATTATCTGTAGGAATTCACTGGTAGAATTTTTAAGGTCATTTATGTATACTATCCTATCATCTGTGACTAGTGATACTTTGACTTCTTTCTTTACAACCTAACTTGTTTTTTATTCTTTATCAAATGGAAATAGAAAATATCTGATGTCCTCTGGAACATCAGAAGTAGAAATATAGAAAGATGTTCTGAAGTAAAATGAGTCCAGCAACTATTGGGAATTTCCACTTTTCCTCTCCACCTGCAGTTAGCTCACTTGTTACTCAACTTGAGGGTCACAGCCTGTGCCACAAGTCAAGTCCAGTGGCCCATCCTCAGTAAGTTCATTAAAGAGCCAAACTAAAAGTGAAAAGAAATAAATAGAGATATCCAATACAGTCATATTGGAAAGAGAAAAAGATCAGTGTACCCCTCAATTCTATCTTTGAGGTTATTAAATGAGATTAAAATTTAAGTAGAGGGCCAAGGATATGCACATCTAAACAGTCTCTATCAAAAGTGTGACACTGCCCAGAATCAACTCATCACTGTCTGAGATTCAATCTCATACTATAAGTTACTGGGACAGTGATAAATCTCTGTCGGGAGGACAAGTTCCCCTCTGGCTGCAACATTTTCCTTTTCACAGTATGAACTTCCTGGGGATATGCTCATTTCTTTGGGATCCATTGTTGAATAGTCTGCAAGTCAGATTGACAAAATAAGTGTTTCTTTAGAATATCTTCCTTTCTACCAGGCCCATTACATGGGTACACCCTGACCTGCTCCACACTTCAGCAAATGTAGCCTGAAAAAGAACTGGATCAAAACTATATACCAGGTTCCAAGGACTCTCAAGAGTCAGAAAAAAAGATGACTTGGACAGAGTTGGGTTAAAGGAGTGGTCAAAAGTCTCTTACTAGTGGGCAAGGGACCTGTGCTCCACATAGCTGCAAATCCATTCTAGCAAGAATCCACCTAAATGCTTACACTGGATTTATAGGGGAGCATATTAGGTTTCAGAAGCTCCCTATGCCCAGAAATGACAGCCTTGGCTCGAATAAAGCTGAACTGTAGGGTTCCTGGTGGTTAGATAAAAGTACATTGTTGCATACTATACACACCGGCTGCCAATGAATGCTGCAGTCTCCATCAGCTTGTGCATACTGAGTCCTCGGCTTTACAGCAATTTTTAATCATCGTTTACACCTAGTCTCACATTTAAGATTCCTGATGGCAACAACAGAAAGCCTCTCCTCCACTCCTGTAAGTACTTCTCATCCTGGAGTCCTCTCTGGCCTGATTAATTCATGGTAGCAGGCAGTACCTGCACAATATCAACATCCTGTCTCATCAAGGATTGGGAGCCAATGAAAACCATCACTTTTCCTAAGGATGTTATCTCCCACTTTCCACCAGTCTCTGCCCAAGTCTCTAACAGGCTTCACATATAGTCAGTTTGAGAGGCAGTTTCAGCTTGCAACCATATGGGGTTGACCCTGAGCCTACCCTTGAGATACTAAACAGACAGTGATGTGTGTGACATTTAATGTATGTTTAGCCTTTATCACATTTTGTGTCTTTAACATAGAAGTAATAAGTATGTATTTGACTGCTAGACTTGTTCAATATTACTTCAGAATACACACACAGAGAGAAAGAGAGAGAGAGAGAGAGAGAGAGGAGAGAGGAGAGAGGGGGGAGAGAAAAAGAGAGTAAATGCTCTTAATAAGCACTCATATGATAAGGTTAAAATCTTATATGTAGAGAGAAGAGTAGGCTGTCTGTAAGTTGTGCAAGTACTCGCCTAAATGGCAGAGTTAGAGTTCAAGATATGGGGCAAATAAACATCCAACGTGAGTCCTCAGATGGCAGAATTAGAACCCCAGATGGAGAGGGAGGAAGGGGAAGTGATAACTGCAGGATGAGCATGTTGGCTCAGCACATGTTCTTATATGATGGGGTTAGAGGCCCTGAAAGTGGGGTGCAACACAGGGATGCCTAGAGAACAAGGAAGTGAGGTGACGTGGATTATCAGATGGTACCAGTCCTCAGTTGGCAGGATTAAAGTTCCAGAGACATGGTAAAGAAAGGGCTACCTATAAGGTGACCAGACATTTGCTTTACATCCTTAGATTATAGGGTTGGTACTGTCATAAAAAGGGAGGAAGGAGTACTTTTACCTAGGGGATGAGCAAGTAACTTGGTGTACATTTTCAGTTGCTGGGTTAGGGATGGGGAGGTGAATAGGCAGGGATGATTGTAGGACAAATGGGCCCCTGGCAGTGATCTTTGGACAGCAGACTGAGTTTCAGAAAGAAGAGGAAAGGTAGACTGCCTGTAAGATGAGCAAATGACTGGGCACAGGTCTTCAGGTATCTACTGTCTGAGGAGAAAAGGGGGAATGGCTGTGGATGAACAAATGACCTAGAGCAAGGTGTTAGGTGGCGGTTTAAGTCTCCGAGAGAAGCAAACAGGATGACTATCTGTGTGTTTACCAAATTAGGTCAGTGTTGGTCCTCAGATGGTGGAAATAGAGCTCCAAATGTGGAGTGAAGGAAGCCAGGATCACTTTGGGGTAAGCAAGAACTTGGCCTGAGTTCTCAGAAAGGAAGGGCATGTGGGATGAAGTACCTAGGAACAGGTCATCAGATGGCAAGGTTAAACTCTAAGAAGGAAGGGGAATGGAGAGTTCCCTGTGAGGCAAGCAGGCACTAAATACAAGTCCTCAGAGTACCAGATTAAAGTCCCAGAAAGAGGAAAGGAAAATGGACATGAGCAGGTGACTTACTACACATCCTCAGAGAAGATACTGGAAGTCCTAAGTGAAGAAGGAAGGAAGGCATTTAAAAACTTGTATGGAGAATAGTCACTTGGTCCTTAAAGGTCAGGGTTAGAATTCCAGAGAGAGAGAGTTAGCTGTGGGATGAGCCAATGGCTTAGTGTGGTCCTCAGATAGCAGGGTTAGAGTCTCAGAATGACTTACCTTGGAGTGAGCAGCCATCTAGCCTGCTTTGTGTTCTGAAAATATTCTTGAAGTTATATTCCATATTATGGCCTCATTTCCTGCAATGCCAATTTTCTTTCTTCCTCCTTAACTCCAGTTTCACAAACTGTGCTAGTTAATTTTTGGTCAACTGGACACATGCCAGAGTCATCTGACAAGAGGTAACTTCAATTAAAAAAAAATGCCTCCTAGCCACACAGCTCAGACAAGGTGGGGGACAACCAGAGGCCTGGGCACCACTAAGATGAACAAGTAAGTGGCAGAAACACAGGAGAGAAAGAGAAGCAGAACACAACAATGTGTACACACTGAAGAGAGAAGGAACTAGAAACTCAGGGTAGTGAGGAACAGCCTGCTGTGAGTAGCCTGCACTGCCACCTAAGGCCATCGTGCTGGCCCATGATGCAGCAGGACTCTCAGTATTGATGTCTGTAGCCTATGTTACCACCAAAGTCCATGAGGATGTCTTTGGTCTGGGCTCCAACATGGGGACATATTGACATCTGAGGGCTGCTCAGAATTGGCCCAGTCCCTCACCAATTGCAGAATTTGGGAGATAAATTTCCAACTTTTGCCTGGGCTGTGTGGTAGAGCTGTCCCTGGTGAGGTGGGCAGCCCCAAGAGCATGAGAGTGGATGAGCAGGACCTTTTCCTCCCAGGGCAGTACTGGAGAGCTGGCCCTGGTTGTATGGATGTGAGAGAACCTGTCCTGATAGGATGGGTGCAAAACAGCTGGTGGGCTGACCAACTCAGCTACCACCCAGGTGCTGATCCAGAGCTTTGAGTTGTTCCCCACCTCCACCCCCCCCCCAAAAAAATCCTATCCCATCTATGAACAACTGAAGTGCATGAAGGGGCTGATCTGACAGAACCAAAGCTACAGAATCTCCATAATACAGAGCAACAACAGGATATCTGACAGGAGTTCCAATGACGATCTAGTGTTGACAGTGTAACAGAAGCCAAAGGCCTTGAACCAGAGCAGTGAGTCACTGCAATAAATATTTATAAGTAAATCTGATTGAAAGAGTATACTGTGGGACACACAGTGACACAACACAGCTTCCATAGAGGGGTGTGTTTCTGTTGTTGTTTAGTTTTTTTTTGTATTTATTTATTTATTTATTTACCTTTAGGTGGGTTTTTTTGTTTGTTTTTGTTGTTTGTTTGGCTTTTTGCAGGGGGAAATTACAAGGGCAGAGGATGGATTTGGAGGAACAGGGAGATGGATGGGATTGGGGTTTATGATGTGAAATTCACGAAGAATCAATGAAGCTTTATAAAAAAAAATGCCTCCTTCAGCTTGGACTACAGGCAAATCTGTGGGAGTGTTTTATTAATTAATAGTTTATGTAGGAGGGTCCAACCCACTATAGGTAATGCCACCCTGGAAGGCAATCTTTAGTAGTCTAGGAAAGCAAACTGAACAAGCCATGAAGAACCAGGCAATAAGTGATCTTCTTCCACAGCTTCTAATTATATTCTAACCTCCGGGTCCCTGACATCTCTCACTAATGTGCGATAAGCAGTAAGATGAAGTAAACGTTTTCTTCTAAAAATTGTTTTTGGTCATAAATATTATCACAACAATAATAAGTAAGTTAAAGCAGGTACATATTTCATGTTGTGTTAATGTATGATGAGATAACTTTAATTCTTTCCACAACCAGCTATATTTTGTATCAGTTTACTTATTCTTTTGTAAATGGATATTTTGGCTGAGAAGCCATATTGTAACATACTTATTATTTCCCTCTGTCTTTTATTTCTCTTCTCTTCTCTCTCTCTCTCGTGCTCTCTCCCTCTCTCTCTCTCTTTCTCTCGTGCTCTCTCCCTCTCTCTCTCTCTCTCTCTCTCTCTCTCTCTCTCTCTCTCTCTGAATGTTCATTGTATATGTGGGGTGTGTGTGTGTGTGTGTGTGTGTGTGTGTGTGTATACATGTTATTGAAGGAGGGTGCACATGTGTATGTGGACAACACCAAAGCCTATCTTCATTGTCCTCCTCAATGACTTCCCATCTGGAGCTCACTAATTTGACTAGATCGGCTGGCTTAGAAAGCACTTGAGCTCTGCCTCTGTCTGACTACCTACCTACTCTCTAGCACTGAGTTTATAGATAAGCTCCACCATATGTATTTTTTATATAATCAATAGATTCTCATTTAATACCCAGCCCTTCACATATTAGCTGAATGTTTGGAGAATATCTTGAAGATTTTGTACAAGAAGATGCTTCTGTCAATCTTAAAATTGTCTGTTTTTATCATCTCTTACAATGTGTTTCCTGTAATAATTGAATGAAGCTAGACAGGAAGCGGACTTTGTTCCATGTACACGCAAAGAAAAGGAAGTAGCTATTTACCTGGGGGTTTTTTCCTTTGACTAAGCTGAAGATTGCTTGAAATTGTATGAGTGCTTCATAATATCTTCTTCCTTCAACTTTAATACCTTTTCACTAGTAATATTGGATAATATTTGGAAAACCATTTGATCTTTTTCATTTATTATGACTCAAATATCTAGAAAATTTCTGAAAACAAAATTGTACTGTGATAAAAATAATCTATAATGCCTTTGATAGATTATATGTGGCCCCAAATTTGCATTTGATTCTATCACCCTTTGGATAACTAATTATGATCTAGGATCAAAACACATGGTATCATTTATACTATTCTATGGCTATATTCACCTTATATATTTCAAATCTAAATCAAGCAGAAGTTAGATTAAGCACTGGGGAAACAGTTGAGCTTAAAACATTTTAAAAAGCACTAAAAAAGCATACAATTTTAAGCAATGAATTCTAAATAAATATATTTATAATTTTTCTTCAAAATCTTACCACTTAGTTTTTAAATTTAAGGAAAAGGAGAGAGACATTCATGTAAGAATAGTTTAGTTTTTAAATATAATCGGCATTATTAGTAAGGAACTCAGGATGAAAGTTAAATTTTCAAGTGACAATAAATTAATTTTACTTGAATTTTTTTATACATCAACTGCTTTGCCATAGTCAAATATTGATTCAGTTAAGACAAGAAACAAATCATTTTATCCATCCCTAATTTCATTATATTCCTGTTCTTAATGATGGTTGTTGTCAGCAATTACAGCCATGCAAAGAAGGCACATGTTATTTTCTTTCAACTGTGTGCATAGTTTATAGAATGATTATGTAATAGATGTCAATTAACAGCCCTGATGCTTGCATATTGTTAAAGTCACACCCCTTCTTTGTCATTGCCTTTAACTATAACACTGTGAGATGAACGCCCTTCCTCTCATCTTCTTGTACTAATGGATGCTATTAAAAGTGGAAAGAAATGCTATATTTATCTTGATATATGTTAAAAATAATGAAGAACATAATTATCAAGCTTGCACTGCAATTTTATGGCACTTCTGTCAGTTTCAAAGTGCTCAATCTGCATTCTTTTACTTCATAATGCCTAAAATAGAATTAGCAGCTAAAGTACAGTCATTTAATTAATTTTTTGACTATTATTACTTTCTTTGCTATCTGTTTTGGTATAGCCTAAGTGTTGGTAAGTTTAAAAACTGGAAAGCATGGGGAACTACAGAATGAATCTATTCATATTCTGGTTTATTTGTTTCTGGTTTAACCCCTCGGTGTTAAAAGTCAGAGGTTCAGAGATGTCACAAAATTCAAAATATTGGATGTATACATAGTAGGTACTCCATTGGTCATTTTTTCAGTGCTGTGACAAATATCTGACAGAAGCAATTTCAGGAAGGAACATTTTATTTTGTCTCACAGCTTCAGAGTTCAATCCATCATAGTGGGGATGGCATGAAAGCTGCTGTGGTATAGTCAGTCCATGGTTCAGGAGCATGCAGCATGACTTGTCCATCTCTTGATGAATTCAAAAGCAGAAGTCAATCAGACAAGACTTGGAGCAAGATTTACCCATTAATAGCCTGGTCCCAGTGGTCTATCTCTGTCTGACTGTCTCTACCAGGGAAAATAGTGAAGAAAAAAATCACTTCTTATTCAAATTACTGTCACCATTGAGAACTTGAAAGACACAGTGTTGGTTCTCACCACATCTACTTTTAATTCTCCTATTTAACCTGTTCAGACAAATAGATAATGTAGATGATAGTTGTCTATGCAAACTTAATCAAGTAGTGACTTCAGTTGCAGCTTCTGGAGAACCTGTGGTTCCCTTACCTGAGTAGATTAACATATCTCCTGGTACCTAGTATGCAGCTGTTAACCTAACAAACGCTTTTTATCTCAGTACTTGTCCTTAAGGACCAACAGAAGCTATTTGTTTTTATTTGACAAGGCTATACATATGTTTACCATTCTACCTCAAAAGTATATTCATTCTCCATTCCTGTATCATAACTTATTTCAAAGAGATCCTGATTGCCTGTCTCTTCTATAAAACATCACACTGGTCCATTGTATTGATGACACTATGCTGACTGGAACCACTGAGAAAGAGTTGGCAACCACTCTGCTCTCTGGATTTACATCATAGTATTTAAAAAGAAAATGAAACTGGGTCTCAAGAGAGTAACTATACATCCCAAAGTATCTGAGTAAGGCAAAAACTTTTAGTTTTGCAGAAGAGTACATAGTCATGCCTAATCAAGAAGTCAAGTATACCCAGTAGAAGCTTCTGTGAGTTTTTATTCCTAATGCAAAGAGGTCCTGCGCCTTACCCTTGAGTGGTCAGATCTTGGCTTTACATTCTTATGTTGTTGGATAATTCAAAACAGCTCTGCTGATAAGCAAAGTGTAACTTTGGAGAACAGGATATGGCCTTAAGCACATACTTTGATCTTTGAAAAACGCTGATAGTAGAAGAGTTTTTTGGTGGGTTTTTTTTTTTTTTTTTTTTTTTTTTTTTGCCAGATGGTGTCTTTACAAATTTCTTCAAAGATGGAACAGCCTTTGTCTCATTTAACCCCTGATGGAAAAGAAAATTTATTCATATATTTCAATTGCACTTCACAAAGAAGAATATGAAATATATTCAACCAAAATTCAAGGGCTTTGGGCATCAGTGAAACTCCTATGATCTCAGTGCTGTTTGGCATTCAGAAATATTCCTACTGAGGTAAAAAATCAAGTCAGTGTACCTGGTCTCTCCAACCACAAAGAAATAAGCATAGTGTTTAGTGGGGTTATTTGGATTCTAGAGGCAGCATATTCCTTACTTGGATCAAGTGATTTAGAAATCTTCTAGCTTTAAATACATCCTAGAAGAGAAGAAGGCACTTTTGCAGGTCCAAGCTTCTCTATAGACACTCTATACTTGGGCCATATGATCCAACAAATGTGACAGTGCTTTCAGAATCAATAGATAGAGAGGCTATTTGAATTCTCTGGAAGGTCCCTATAAATGAATTACAGTAGATACACTTAGGAATTTGGAGCAAGGCTGTACCATTATCTTCAAATAACTACTCTCTCCTTTGAGAAACAGCTCTTGGTCTACTACTGAGCATTAGTGGAAACTGAACATTTGACAATGTGTAACCAAGTTACCAGGTGAACTGCCCATCATAACCTGGGTGCTTTCTTACCCATCAAATGCATACAGTAATCTGTACACAACAGCATTCTATTATCAAATGGAAGTGTTTTATCGATGGTTGGGCCAAGAGATGTCCTCAAGGCTTGAGCAGCTTACAGGAAGAAGTTTCCCAAATGCTTATTTCTGCTACTACTGTTACTGTTATAGCTTCTGTTCCCCCAAATACACCTATAGCCTCATTGTCTACACCCAATGATCAATTGGCTGAGAAAGAGAACATTCATTTACTGATGGTTCTGCATGCTAAGCAGGCACCACCAATAAGTGAACAACTGCAATACTACAGCTCTTTTCTGAAACAACACTGAAGGACACTGTTGAAGGTCAATCTTCATAATGAGCAGAATTTCATTCATCAGTAGGAAGGAGAAATGAGCAGTTATGTGATTATCTACCTGTGGTAATTTGGATAACAATGATTTTCATAGGCTCTATGTGTGAATGCTGTCTCCCAGTTTTTGGAAGTATTTGGGAAAAATTGGGAGGCATGGCTTTGTTGGGGGAGGTTTTGGGGGAGACACTAGGGGTAGGCTTTGAGGTTTCAAAAAGCCTTACCATTTATTCTCTTTCCTGTTTGTAGATCAAAATGTAAGTTTTTAGCTACTGTTCCAGTGCCGTGCTTACTTGCCTACAGCTGTACTCCATGCTATCACAGTTTGGACTGTAATTCTCTGTAACCATGAGATCCAACTTAAGTGCTTTATTTTATAAGTTGTCTTGGTCATTATGTCTTAGTAGAAAATAAGTTAAGGCAGAAATTGGTACTAAGAAGTAGACTATTTCTGTAACATGCCTGACTATGCTGTTCTTTGGAACAATGTAGAAGACTTTGGGACTTTGGACTGGAAAAGTGGTTGAACTGTTAGGAGATCTTAATAGAGATCTTATTAGAAAATTTGAAAATAATAGTGTTGAGAACAATCTGAACTATGTAGGCATCACTCAGGAGATTTCAGAAGGGAAAAATATTATGAAGATATGAAAACAAATTTCATAGAGTTATAAAATTTCTGAAAAAAAAACAAAAATCAAAACCTGAGATAAAAATATAGGAAATCAGAAACCAAATTCAGAGGAAAACATCACTAATATACTCAATGAAAGAGAGAATATGAAGTCTTTAAGACAAGGTAGAGAAACTGGATCACTCGGTCAAAGAAAATCTCATACCCAAATTTAAAACAAGAATGTAATATGCAGGAAATGTGAGACACTATGAAAAGATCATCCCACAGATGATTATAGAAGAAAGAGAAAAGATTCAAGTTAAAAGTCACAAAAAGTATTTTTCAGCAAAATCATAATGGAGAGAAAAATCTCTATTATAAGTATAGGGATTCTTATCAAGGTCCAAGAGACACACAGAACATTAAATAAACCAGAAAAGGAACTCCTAAAATCAAATAATAGTTAATTCATTGAGTGTACAAAGCAAAAGATAGATATTGGAAGCTGTAAGAGAGAACAATTAAGTCATATCCAAAGGCAGACCTATCAGAATACATCAGGTTTTTTTAATGAAGACTATGAAAGTCAGACATGTTTGGATCAAAGTTCTACAAGTTTTTAAAAAGCACAGATGACACCCTAGACTATAATAACTACCAGAACTATGATAATTGTAGGATAAAAAGAAAATCTACATGACAAACATATACTTAAGAAATTTATGTCCACTAACTCAGGACTCCAGAAAACACTGAAGAGAACGTTAAACACTTCTTAGAAGAAAAAATAGACAAATCATTGATTAAAGAAATCTAGTAGAATGCACTGTTAGTTACTGCTTCATTGCTGTGGAGAGACAACATAACCAATCATGGTAGGAAACAAACAAGCAAAATGTTGGAACAGTAGCTCTCGCTTTACATTCTGATACACTGGCAGCAGACAAAGAGAGAGGAGGAAGAGAGAGAGGAGAGATTAGGAGAGAGAGAGAGAGAGAGAGAGAGAGAGAGAGAGAGCGAGAGCGAGATAGAGAGAGAGAGAGAGAGAGAGAGCGAGAGAGAGAGAGACTGGGTATGGCATAGGCTTTTGAAACCTCAAAGCCCAACCCCAGTAATACAAATCTTTCAGCAAGCTGGTGACTAAGCATTCAAATATATAGCCATATGGAGGCTATTCTTGTTCAAACTATCACAATGAAAAAATAAACCCAAAATTACAAGAATTACTATGCAGAATTTAATAATAATTCTTAATATTAATAGTTTTAACTACCTAATGAAAAGACACAAACTAAATTATTGAATACGGAAACAGGATTCACATTTATACTGCATCCAAGAAACACAACTCACAACCAACGGTAGATGATAACTTTAAAAGATGGAATGAGGAATTCCAAGCAAACGGAATAAAAAACAAGCAGGTATAGCATTTTTAATAGCCAAAATAATAGATATCAGAAGATATAAGTGAGGAAAATCTCTACTCATTGAAGAAAAAAATTCAACAATTGGGTATTAGAAACAAAAACATGGGCACCAAACACAAGGACACCCAAATTTATAAATGAAACACCATAAGGTTTAAAACCACAGACTGAAACCTAACATGGTGCTAGTGGATGATTTCAACACCCAACTCTAAACAATAGAAAGGTCTTCATAAAGAAGTCTAATTAAACTCCAAAGCTAAATTATACTGTAAATCAAATAAATTTAACATATATCTACAGAAAATATCACCCAAGTATTAACAAAATACATTTTCTTCTCAGCACCCCATCGAACATTCTCCAAAATAGAGCACATACTAGAAAATGAACTAAGTTTCAATATATTTAGAAAAATTTAAATAATAGCCTGAATGGTATCTGACCACATTAAGAATAAAGCTATAAATCAACAATAGAAATGACACAAACCCATGGAAGCTAAGTGTCACACTACTGGATCAAAACCGGATGAAAAACAATAAATTAAGAGGGAAATTTGAAGTTTTCTAAAATTTAATTAAAAAGAAAATGTAATACACCAAAATCTAAGGGATCCAGTTAAAGTAGTCCAATAAGGAGCATTTATAACACCATGTGCCAACAAAAAGATATTTAAGAGATCTTAAGGTAATTTAGCAATGTACTCACAGGCCACAACTGAACAATAACAACATCGTTTAAAAAATAAACAAGAAGAGTTAGTTAAACTCAAGACTGATATTTATGACACAGAAATAAAAAATACTCAAAAATTGATAAAAATTAAGGGTTGCATCTTTGAGAAGATTTACAAACTTTCAGCAAAATTATCCAAAATAAAGATACAGACTATTTAAAATAAATAAAATTATAGATGAAAGGGAGATAGTACAAGAGATGTGAAGGAAATGTCATAAAGACATAGTTTAGAAGTCACTCCACCAAAGTGAGAAAACCTAAAAACAAAAGTTATGTATTTCTAGATAGTGTTAAAGTTTGGTGCCTTCCCATGGGATGGACTCCAAGTTGATAAGTTTGTCCAGTCATTGGTCAGATAGTCCTTCAGCTCTGCTCCATTTTTTGTCCCTGTATTTCTTTTAGACCAATTCTGGGTCAAAAATTTTGAAAGTGAGTTGGTGTCCCCATCCCTGCATTGGGGGCCCTATCTAACTATTGGAAGTGGTCTCCTCAGGTTCTACATATCCCCACTGTTGGATATTTCAGCTAAGGTCACTCACAATGGGTCATGGGAGCCTCTCATATCCCAAGTTTCAGGGACTTTCTATAGGTTCCCCCACCCCATGCAGCTGCATATTTTCATTCATTCTCCTGGCCCTCTGGGCTTCTCTCTTGTTTCCCCCCATACCTAATCCTACCCCCATTTTCCCTTTCCCTTCTTCTCCCATCCAGGTCCCTCCCTCCCTCTCCCCCTCCATGATTATTTTGTCCCTTCTTCTAAATGGTATTGAAACATCTTTACATGGGCCTTCCTTCTAATTTAACCTTTTGGGGTCTGTGGACTGCATCATGAGTCTTCTGTACTTTTTAGCTAATATCCACTTATCGGTATCACTATGCATGTCCTTTTGGGTCTGGGTTACCTCACTCAGGATGATGTTTTCTAGTTCCATCCATTTCCCTGCGAATTTCATGAAGTCCTTGTTTTTAATAGCTGAGTAAATGTATCACATTTTCTGTATCCATTCATCTGTCTAGGAACATCTTGTTTGTTTCCAGCTTATGGCTATTATAAGGCTTCTATGAATGTGGTGGAGCATGTGTCCTTGTTATGTGTTGGAGCATCCTTTGGGTATATACCCAGGAGTGGTATAGGTGGGTCTTCAAGTAAAACTATTTCCAATTTTCTGAGGAGTCATCAGATTCAGTTCCAGAGTCGTTGTACCAGTTTGCCATCCCACCAGAAATAGAGGAGTGTTACTCTTTCTCCACACTCTCACCAGCATATCATGTCACTTGAGTTTTGATTTTAGCTATTCTGATTGATATAAGGTGGAATTTCTGGGTCGTTTTGATTTGCATTTGCCTGATGACTAAGGAAATTAGACATTTCTTTAAGTGTTTCTCTGTCATTTGAGATTCCTCTGTTGAGAATTCTCTGTTTAGTTGTGAACCTCATTTTTAATTTGATTATTTGGTGTAAATGCAGAAAGGGTATTTGACAAAATCGAACATCCATTCATAATAAATGTTGTAAAGAATATCAGGATGCTGGGGACATAATTTAACATAAACAAGGCAATACACAGGAAAGCCTCAACCAATATCATCGTGAATGGAGAATATCTGCAAACATTTTCACCAAAATCAGGAACCTGACAAAGATATCCACTTTCTCTACTCCTATTCAACACAAGGCATGAAGTCTTAAGCAAAGCCAATGATACATATTAAGGAGGTAGAATGAATACAAATGGTAAAGGACAAATCTAAAGTATCTTCATGCAGATGACATGAATTTATACATAAAGACCTTAAATAGTCCATCAGAAAACTCCTACCACTGATAAATACACTCTACAAAGTAGCAGGGTCCAAAACTAACACACCCAAATCAGTAGCCTTTCTATAGACAAAGGACCAACACACCATGAAATATATCTATGAAACAGTATGATTTATAATTTTACCCAAAATGCCAATTATTAAGAAAATAGGCAACCCAATTAAAAATTCTATTGGTCACCCTCTAGAATTTGTCAGCAAGACCCTAGTGTTAAAGACACTATGTACTTGAGTCTTAGAACAGAGATATAAACTTGGTATTGACCTGTAAGCTTCAGTCCTGTGGCTAACCTTAGTGTTGTAATGTGCTATGCATGCTACCAGAGGAAAAAAGTAGTCATCAATCTTACTCAGCTGTGAACTCCATGAGGCATAAAAATTAACGGCCAGGAAATGGATGCCCACTTGCACAATAGAGACATATATGTTCTTGTACTAACCAACCACTTTATGATTGGACTTAAGGTCTCCTCCACATAGTGAAACATGCTTGGGACTGCTATCTGATCAAGAACTTGAGGCTAGACAAGTCATAGCCCCTGGGGGGGGGATCTTACTATTGCCATTATGCTAAATGGACATAAAATTAATCCAACTCCTAACCACTTATTGTTACATCCATCCATACAACCCTCATCAGAGAAGCTTGTTTGTGTAGTAATCAACACAAAGACACTAGCTAAAGTGCAGAAAATAAAGAGTGTGATGTGATCTATTCTAAATAAACATGTATACTACACACCCTCCTCCCAAAGCACAGAGATCTTTGAGGAAGAGAAATTAGAAAGAATTTTAGAGGCACGGGTGGTAGATAAATATAAGGAAACAGAACTCATAGAGTTGCTCGTGTGAACTTAGCGCTTGGGACAGAATGCACAAGATCTGCTCATGCGCCAACCAACCAAAGGCTCAAAGAACCATTCTCCAAGTTTAAAAAAGAAGAAAATCCTGTCATTTGAGACAACATAGATTATCCTGAAATTCATCATAACAAATGAAATGGCACCAGTACAGCAAGCCAAATACTGTGTAACCTCACTTACAGGTGACCTATTTACATAAATAAAAAGTTGTAATATGTTTTTCAAAAATATTTCTTCCCTTAAAAGAAACTGAGCTTTTGCTGGACCTGGCAGCTGAGTTAATATACACTTGGAAATCATTTAAGGCTCTGTATTCAAACTGCTATCATACCGTGTACTCAGATTGTTTGGGTTTAAGTTATCTTTAAGAAAACAATGCAACTAACCTTACTTTGCCTTAGATTTCTAATGTATTCAGCTATTACAACCTCAGAAAAATGCATAGCTCTAGTTTTAAGTTATATTCCTGAGCAAGAATAATGTGTGGTGTAAGCTCTGTGTGTGTGTGTGTGTGTGTGTGTGTGTGTGTGTGTGTGTGTGTGTGTGTGTGTGTGTGTTGGCACTCATTTGCTGAAAACAGCCAACAGGTTAAAAACAACCTTAAACAAAACAAATATTCACCATAATTGTGATAAACAATGTGTGACTGTACATTGGTAACTCTTGATTGCAGTTTTAAATGTTATTCCAGATCAGTTGGGGGTCAGTAAAATGACATCTTCCCTGATAAAGCTCTGTTAAAGATCTCTGAAAAAGTATCCCCCATTCTTCTCAGATACCAAGTTCTCTATGCTGTTCAATAAACACAAAGCAAAGTTGTTTGTTCGCAACAGTTACAGACACAGAACTGACACAGGCACAACAAAAAAGAAACAGGGACAGAAAAATCACACACACATGACAGACCATGGACAGGCCAGTAACCAATGACTACAGACAATTGTAAGCACAGGGAGGAGAGTGGAAAATTCAAAATTGGGCTTGTTCTTGTTCAAAATATATCAAGAAGATGCATGGTAGTATCTCAGCCATCTTCCCTGGAGCTTCTACAGTTGATTTCAGTCCAAAGGCTTGTGAACTGAGAGCATCTTGTTAATACTGTCAAAAATCAAAGGATTTTTTCTACTGCCATTAGTTGTTCTAACCTTGGAACAGAAGAATTGTAGTCCATTGTATTTGCACTCTTGGAAGTAAACTTCTGTCTCTTAGACTAAAAGGAATTAATTAAGTTCTGCCAGAGAAGAGTTTTAAGAGTTGAATACTTAGCAGAGAGAAAGTAGACAAGCTTCTACAACAATGAATCATTGTGTAATAAACAAACATATATTGTCTGTCTCTAGTAACCTCATCGATAAAAATATTAGATTTCTAGGCTCTATGCAACATAGAAATTAATATGTATGTGTGTGTGTGTGTGTGTTATACGTGCACATGCACAGACACATGTGTGAAATTAATTGTTTATGAATACTTGTATATCCAATGTAAAATATATTGCAGGGTGTTCTGTGGTTAAGAGTACTAGCTGTTCTTCCAGAAGACTTCAGTTCTATTCCCAAGACTAGTGTGGTAGCTCAAAACCATCTGCAACTTCACTTTTAAAGGAGTTGACATTCTAGCTTGTATATGGTATACAGATACACATTCAGGTGAAACATGCAGAAAATAGAATTGATACTTTTATATATTGTAGATTATATCAAAATATTTTCATTAATTCAGTCTTATGATTCAAGTCAGCTCTTTTATTTCAGAAGATATAGAAGGTAACTCTTATTTCAACATATACAGAACTTGTATTATAAGGCTATAAGTATTTTCTTAACCTCTAGTACAGTGATTCTCAAACTGTGAGTCCCAACTTCTTTGGGATGGAAATAACTTTTCCCAGTGGTCACCTAAGACCATTGGAAAACACAGAAATTTACATTACTACTCATAGCAATAGCAAAATGACTGTCCTGAAGTAGCAGTGGTAATAATTTTATGGTTGAGGTCACCACAATATGAGGAACTCTGTTAAAGGGTCACAGCATTAGGAAGGTTGAGAACCACTGCTCCAATTTAAGATCAGTTGCTGTATGCAGGAAATATGCAAACTATTGTCTTCCTTTTCTGAGAGACATCCTCACTACAGAAAATGCCATTCTTATGACAGTATTTCCACATGAATATGAAATAAGAACTTTTATAGAGACTATATTTACAATACCATTTTCTTTGATTTTTCATTTTTATTATTTTTAATTGTGTCTGAGTGTAGGGGTATGTATGTGAGTGTAGGTGTTCTAGGGGCCAGAAGTATCAGATCTCCTAGAGATCGAGGTAAGCCAGTTTTAAATCATCTGGATGATGCAAATGAGTCTTAGGTCCTATGAAAAGTTCTCTCAAAATTGCTGATCCAGCTTGCCAGCCCTATCTTTTAGTTTGTCTTAATTCAAACCTTCTCTGTTTCCTTTTTTAATTTAGTTCATGAATTTGGGGTGTAATATTCTCATGGGTTAGTTATCTAGAAGTTCCCTTTCTCTTCTCCTGTATTCAAGATCTAGGGGAAAGTGTGGCCAGTTCTTAATTTCTTTCCCTTTTTAACAGAGCAAATCAACATGGCTCACTGAGATGTGCTCATGGTTGTTTTGTCTTAATTAGCTAAAATATGAACAGTACCAATTACATGATTCATAAGGAAAAATCATTAAATTAAAATCACATTTGACTAGTATTAGCATATTAGGGCATATATTTTTATTTAAGTGCAGAGACTGTCTGAATCTTAACTAACCGACACAATATGTTCACGGGGAAACTAATTAACACTACAGCCATGAGCACAATTCCCTGATGACTTGATTTCTCAATGAAACTAAAGATACTTTTTGACCTACCATAATGTTACTTCTGCCAAGGTTAAGGGAACGATATCACCATAATTGGAGCAAGAGTCTGTATTAGGCTGATTTAGGTTAGGGAGTCAAGGATTTGCACAAGGAAGGAATTCATAATAATTAGGGTGTAAAGTATAAAAACAAGGGGCTTAAACACAGCATAAATTAATTATTTAGTGTTGTTCAATCCATTTAGACTTATAAATTACAAAAGGTCATGAGACAAAGCCTGTGTTCTCTTTCAGTTGAACAGTGTAAGATTTCTGAAAGCTAAGTCATTACAGGGCACAAACAAGCATGCTTAAGAGTCAGTCCATACAGCCAGAAATGTTAGGTAAGCAAGCAAACATGTGGTGGCAAAAGACTGTTAAATAATCTTAAGAGCCCTAATGCCTACATTTCACAACACACAAACACGTTTGTTTCCACTCTTTACAATTAATGACATAATATATTCATGCCACCTTGGATGACTTTATTCCATTGATGATGAAGTTAATATTTTTCTTACTTAATGATACAGGTTTCAGTAAATTGATGATCTCATGGTTTGTCTGTATAATTCTTAGTAGAGAGACACAAACATAACAGAATAAAACAATAAAGTATAATAATTTTGAAGACTTCAGGAAGTTGAGACTACATATTCTCCAAGATGTTTGTTTACATCCTAACACATTGCTTTATTTAACAAAAGGAACTTTGCATGTTGTGTTAAAGACCTTAAAATGGAAAGGTTGTCCCAAAAATACAAGTGGCTCTAGTGTGACCTGAAGAACCTTTAGAAGAGTCAATCAGTCAAAGCCAGAGACAAAATCACATGAAGATGGAAGAAGGGGAATAAAGGTGATGTGGTGTTAGGAGAAGGAACCAAAGCAAGTGAACAACACCTCAAATGTGGAAGTCAAGAAATCAGTCATACCCTAACACCTTCAGAAGAATGACAACCCTGAGTGGCACAAACCAAGAGTGTCTCATCTCTATATAACAATTGCTATTTTAAACTACTAAGTAGGTAAGTAGTGATCTGTTCTAGCAATAAGAAACTAATAGGAGCCGGGGCGGTGGTGGCGCACGCCTTTAATCCCAGCACTTGGGAGGCAGAGGCAGGCGGATTTCTGAGTTCGAGGCCAGCCTGGTCTACAGAGTGAGTTCCAGGAAAGCCAGGACTACACAGGGAAACCCTGTCTCGAAAAAAATAAACAACAACAACAAAAAACTAATAGGAAACAATAAGAAAATAACATTATATCATTAATTTCAAAATATTAGACTCTATTAAGCTCCCGCATGGACAATACTATCTCTGACAAAATCTAGAGACCAATATTATGGGTATAGATAATGGAACTAGAATATTTGATATATTTTCAAGGACCAAAGTCTGAGTTATTAGAAACATATACAACCTAAACAACATGCATTTTATAACTAACATTAATTTAATTAAAATCAACTAAATCATATAATCTTGAGCACTGTCTAGATATTTCAAGCATTCTGGAGGGTAAAACCAAATATGTGTGTTTTCCTGCCTTTTGGATACCTTCAGTTTTATAGAGAAGATAGACACAAAACTATGAAGACTAGGAAGCAACATAGAATTTTAATAATACAAGACCAGGAAATATAGAACAGTGTTATAAAGAGATAAAAACAAAAGCAAAAGGATTAAATTAGGAGAGTTATGAGAAGTCAGGGTAAAGGAGGAAATATGGGAAGGAAACACTAGAGAGTTTTTTAAAAGTCATATGGAAACCTAATACTTTAGTGACTTCCTGAAATATATACATATGTTAAATAGATTACAATGGAATCACCATATAATGCAGGGGACAGTGCCCTAACTAAGCATCTTATACCACCACATAAATGGATTACATTTTGTTGAGTCATTGGCCAAAGCCATTCCACAACCTCCACCAAACACCACAGGCCACTGACAATCTATTGGTTACTCTCCACAGTTTGACGGTAAGACCTTATGGCTGAAAACACAACTTGCTTATATCACAAACATGGAGAAATTAAGCTGGTTCTCAACTTTGTACTGTTTTTCCCTGTTGCAGTAATTATTTAAAATCGGCCGCTGGTCAAGCTGACTACCTAAGCTGCAATGGCTCTGCCTAGCTCAGCCACCATGTTCTGTGACCAGAGGCCACATGTGCACCTCAACTAGAAACCACGAGCAGAAATACCAGCCCTGCCACCCACGAGACACCAACATGGGAGGTGGCTCTGCCAATCTTCCACACTGTCTCTGCAAGGCTGGACATTGCCCAGACCATCCAGCCATCCATGCGGGCCTAGTAAGAAAATGAGACTCTAATGCTTAAATTATCCAAAGGCTTATATATTTGGTAAGGATCAATAACAAGATGCCTACTCAATCAAAGTTGTAACCCAATACCCAACCTAGATATACTAACTACCTTTGACTGTGGGAGACATGTGAACATTGGCCTCCATGTTCCCCTCTCTCTCTCGTCTCTCTCCCTCTCCTAGCTCCTCCTCTTCCTTCTCTTCTTCTTCTCCTTACTCCTCCTCTTCCTCTCCTTACTCCTCCCACCTTAGCTTTTCCTACATTTCGCCTTAGTTAGGACAAAAATCTAGACATGATAGAGTGATATAAATTTACCTCCTATTTGAACCAAGGTTCTGACAAGTCTTTTCTCCATAGATAGTAGAACTCTATGTACATTTTTTTTACAATGAATAGTGTTGTTCCCTTCTTTCTGTCAGATCCCTAAGGAGATTTTTCTCAGACCCTCATATTATAGCAATTATGAAGTTTCTAGAGATAAAAATGCAGAAAATTTTAGGTGTTCCTCTAACAATATGACCATAAAGTCATCCTCATATTAACATTTGACCTCAGTATTTTCCATAATTATAACATACTTATTTGTATTGGTTCATGATAACTGCTGCTATTGCTTCTCCTCCTCCTCCTCCTCCTCCTCCTCCTCCTCCTCCTCCTCCTCCTCCTCCTCCTCCTCCTCCTCTTTTCTCCTTCTCCTCTTCTTCCTCTTCTTTCTCCTCCTCCTCCTCTTTCTCCTTCTCCTCTTCTTCCTCTTCTTTCTCCTCCTCCTCTTCCTTCTCTTTCTCCTCCTCTTCCTCCTCTTCCTCCTCCTCCTCCTCTTTCTCCTCTTTCTCCTTCTCCTCTTCTTCTTCTTCCTCCTCCTCTTCCTCCTCCTCTTCTTCTTCTCCTTCAATTAAGTAGACTCCAGATGGATTTCTGAATGAATGTTTTTCCAGAATTTGGAATGATAGTTCTCCATTCAATAATAGTTTTCTCTTTATCAAGTCATTGAACTTCAATTTATTCAACTCTCTTGCAATGAAAATTGGAGCATGATTCCTGTCTTAGTTACTTTTTCTATTGTCATGGAATATCTATATTCCATCTATGGTTTCTCCATCTATGGTAATTGAGAGTTTTCCTGGGCTAGCATTTGTGTTCTCTTTGGATCCATATGACATCTGCCCAAGATCTTCTGCCTTTTAGAGTCTCTGGTGAGAAGTCTGAAGTAATTCTGATAGGTCTGCCTTTATATGTTACTTGACCTTTTTCCCTTACTGCTTTTAATATTCTTTCTTTGTTTTGTGCACTTGGTGTTTTGATTATTATGTGATGGGAGGAATTTCTTTTCTGGTCCAGTCTATTTGGAGTTCTGTAGGCTTCTTGTACATTCATGAGCATCACTTTAAGTTAGGGAAGTTTTCTTCTATAATTTTAGTGAAGATATTTACTGGCCTTTTAAGTTGGGAATCTTCCTTCACTCTCATCTATACCTATTATCCTTAGGTTTGGTCTTCTCATTGTGTCCTAGATTTCCTGAATGTTTTGGGTTAGAAGCTTTTTGCATTTTTCATTTTCTTTTTTTTTTTTTTTTTTTTTTTTTTTTTTGTTAGGAAGGCGTTTTCTTTTTTTTCTTAGATATTTTATTTACACTTCAGATGCCATCCCCTTTCCCCATTCCCCCCCCCTTAGGAAGCCCCTATCCCATGCCCCCTTTTCTTTTTTGCACAAATACATTTTTTAAAAAAATGTTAATCATAGGCTTTATAAGTTTGGTATTGCTCAATCAGAGGTGTAACCCACTACCCAACCTAAATATATCAACTATCTTTGACTGGTGGAGATACATGAACATCTGCCTCCCTGTCTCCCCCCTCTTTCTCTTTCATCACCTAGCTTCTCCTCTCCTTCTTCTCCTCCTCTTCTTACTCCTTCTCTTCCTCTCAGTACTCCTCCCACCTTAGCTCCTCCTACATATAACCCTTCCTGTTAAAATGAAACTTTTCTCTCAAAATACAATTAGAGCATAATTATGCCAATTTGTACCCATGAGGTACAAGATAGTCCTCATAGCCAGTCCATCATTTTGTTGACTAACCAGAACCTCTGTCGTCTCTCCTAACTAAAACACTTAGTTCTGAACCTGGCTTTTTCCTTGGCTTTAGGATAAATGTCAGCTGACGACCATCCACTCAAATCTTTTCTCTCAAGGTAAATAGCCAGGATTGGCTATGAGACTATAAGTTTTCAACCCTGTCAGAAATCCAGAATGACTGAGTTAACTATAATTGTGGGAAGCATAAAGCATAGCGTCTAAAACTTAGCCAATTTATAGAGACCTCTGAACACCTGGACACTCCCTCTACTACAAAACATTGGAGCATCTGTTCTTCCGCCTTCTGGCCCAGGATCATCTGACAGGCCTGTCAGGCATTTTGCATTTTCTTTGACTGTTGTGTCAATGTTTTTTTATGGTATCTTCTGTACCTGAGATTCTCTCTTCTGTGACTTATATTCTGTTGGTGATGCTTGCATCTATGACTCTTGATCTCTTTCTTAGGTTTTCTATCTCCAAGGTTGTCTCCCTTTGTGATTTCTTTAATGTTTCTACTTCCATTTTTATGTCCTGGATGGTTTTGTTCAATTTCTTTACCTGTTTGGTTGTTTTCCTGTAATTCTTTAAGGGATTTTTGTGTTTTCTCTTTAAGGGCTTTTACCTTTTTACCTGTGTTCTCCTGTATTTTTTGTGTCCTTCTTAAAGTCTTCTATCATAATCATGAGATGTGATTATAAATCTAAATCTTGATTTTCCAGTGTGTTGGGGTGTCCAGGACTTGCTGTAGTGGGAGAACTGGGTTCTGATGATGCCAAATAGCCTTTCTGTTGCTTATGTTCTTGGACTTGCCTCTCACCATCTGGTTATCTCTAGTGCTACCTGTCCTTGCTGTCTCTGACTGGAGCCTGCCCATCCTGTGATCCTGGTTGTGTCAGAACTCCTCAGAGTCCAGCTGTCTCTGGGATCCTGTGATTTTTGGACCCTGTGATCCTGAGATCCTGGGTATGTCAAAGCTCCTGGGAGTCAAGTTTCCTCTAGGTTTCTGAAATCCTGGTGTGACCAAGCTCCTGATATCCTGCTGTGTCAGAGCTCCAGTCATCCTATGTGTCTCCAATCTCCTGGAAGTAAAGCTTCTTCAGTGATCCTGTACTCCTGTGCTCCTGGGTGTGTCATAGCACCTGTGATGCTGTAATCCTGTGATCCTGGGCGTGTTAGAGCACCTGGGAGTTGGGTTCTCTCTGGGTGCTGTAGGAGTAGATGTAGAACTAGTGCAACAAGTCTGCTCTAGGTCCAGATTCAAACTGGAAGGAACCCATACCACTGGCTGGATGGAGGTTCCCATGTTCCTGTGATCCTGGGACATATTAGAGCACCTGGGATTCGAGATCCCTCTGAGTGCTGTAGGATTGGGTGCAGAGCCAGAGCCCTAGTTCTGCTCTGGATGCAGGTTCAAATGTGACTTTTTCTATTACTGTGACAAGATACCACGGCCAAGTCAACTTCTAGAAGAGTTTACAGTTTTAGAGATTTAGAGTCCATGATGGTAGAATAATGCATGACTCTTGGAACACCTAAAAGTTCACATCTTGGTCCACAAAAAGGAGGCAGAGATAGAGAGGCACGCTGGGAATTTTATGGGTCTTTTAAAACCTGAAGTCCCATCCCCAGTGGCACTCATCCTCCAACAAGGACATACCTCCTAATCCTTCCCAAATCATTCCACTTACTGATGACCAAGTTTCCAGAAATGTGAATATATGAAGGTCGCTCTCATATAAACTACCACAATTCCAAAGTTTATTTGTTAGCATAAAACAAGAAACATTTTCATCTTCATTAATTTGATAGTTTTAAATATTGGTATTAGGACTACCACTAAAAAAATGTAACATTTTTGTAGATACATTAAATATATAATAAAGATAAAATTCATCTGGTAATATCCAGAAAATAAGCAATAAAATATATAGAGACAATGAGGATCAGTGGCCAGTATAGTCAGAGCAGAGTGAAGAAATGAATCACTAGATTGTAAAAGACAATGGGAAGAAGAATACCAGTTCTTTAGAGGCATGGGATCTCTTGTAGAAAAATAGAATGTGAACATCAAGTGACATCCCTGAAACATATTTTTTCATTATTTCTTGTATTGGCTATTTTCTTTATTTACATTTCAAATGTTATCCCCTTTCCCAGATTCCCCCCTCGAAACTCCCTATCCCATCCCCCTCCCCTGCTTCAATGAGGGTGTTCCCTCACCCACCCACCTACTTCCTCCTCCTTGAATTCCCCTACACTGGGGGTTCAAGCCTTCACAGGACCAAGGGCCTTTCCTCCCACTGATGCCCTACAAGGCCATCCTCTGCTACATATGCAGCTGAAGCCATGGGTCCCTCCATGTGTATTCCACTCCTCCCGTGCACACAAGGTGCTGGGCAAGCTAGTGTAATCTAAAAGAGAGCCTTCTTCCTGCATGTATACAAGTCAGCTATTCCTTAGAACATGGGTGATACAACACAGCAGACTAAGCTAATGATGCTATTGATTATCTCATTTAATTTTTAGAGACCCTTTGCTGCATAATCAAATGTGACAAAGAGGCACAGCTGGCTACCATGGCCTTCATAATGAAGTTGGACATTACTAAACCTTAGTGAGGTTTCCTGTTCAAACTAACAGACATAATTATTTCATCTAGTTACTACTAGACAACTAACTTCATCAGTGTATCAACCCTTTTACCTTTCTTGTTGGCAAGTTTCAATAAACTCTTATGCCTTCTAGGCTTTTAACATCTGTTTTCTTTGGTCTTTTGGCAACCTGCATGGGCTTGGACATTTTTAGAGGTAATAGTAAGAACTTAAGGAATTTGGGTTTTAATGTATAAGATATAAAATATTCTGTTTTCAGCCATGTTTACCCTGATTTATGTTTATTAAAAGCATAATTCTGGTTCCTGTAGAAATTAGAGTAGATAAAATTAAGGACCACGTTAGAATATCAGCTAGGACAACATTGCAGTAGTCCTTAGATTGAATTGTGGTGACTTGGTGCACTGTGGGAAATGTGCACCTAGAGAGCTGGGCAGTTTTTAAGCATGTAAGACTTAAAAGATTTACTTGACTGTAACAGAAAACTTGAAGAAAAACAGGACTTTATATAGGTTGTTTTTCTCAACAATTTAAAACTGATTTTCTCCAATGACATAGTTCTTTCTGAACTATGAATCTGGTTATATCCCAAGTTAGATTTCCATAATTTACCACTAAGTATATTTTAGCTTCTTTACTCTGGCAGCCAAGCACATATCTATCCTTCATGAATCCACATTTGTCTACCTCGCTAATCCCAGCCAAGTCTTACATATTCTTAAAGTTTTTTGTGTGATTTATGCTGAAATCTTTGATCCCACTGACCTATCATATTATCTCAATACATGGAGCACTATGTGCTTCTTGTTTCTTGTTTTTGTTTTATTTTATTTTTAGAACTTCTCTGTTTCTTTGAATACATGGAGCACTATGTGCTTCTTGTTTCTTGTTTTTGTTTTATTTTATTTTTAGAACTTCTCTGTTTCTTTAGGTGTCTAATTCCTGATGATACTTAAAACTTTAGTAAGTTGAAAATTCCTCTTTGGAAAAAAAAACCCAGCTGATTCCTTGGTGTCCACTCTTAGCACTACTCTGGAAGTCCTGGCCAAAGCATGTAAAAAAAAAAAAGGAAATAAAACAAAGTTAAGGATATAGAATTTAAAGAGAAAATACAACTGTCCCTGCTGATAGACAACAGCATGAAATTCTATGGAATTCCAAGTTTCCTCCAAACAGTCCTTAGTGGTCTTGAGCAGGACCAAACACCAAGCTAAAACAGTCCCATAGACACACAGAGCCTCTCGCTAGGCTGGAGCAATGATATTTGAGCAGTTGAGAATTCATAATGTTCTTGAAGCAAGGTAGGTGATCTATATTAATTTACAGTGGCTGCCATGGGACAGTTATTTTTAAAGATTAGTTATAGCTTCCTTCTGACATGCCTTATGTTGTAGTGTATGAAAAAAAATTTACTTTGTTGACTTCTCCTTAGTAAATGTTATTAAATAAGAGCATTTGTAGTGAATCTTTCTCCAGGTCATGAAACCATTCTAACTTTTAATGAATTTATGGTAGACTTTGTTTCGTAGGAGTATTTTGTTCCAAGAAAAACATCACCATATTCCATCATAAAAGAAAATCTCTGATTGTTCATAGCACCCACATGGTAGTTCAGAATCATCTATAACTCCAGTTACTAAAGATCTGATGCCCTCTTCTTACCTCAAGAGCATCATACATATGTGACACACATACACACACACAGGAACACTCATATATACAAAATAACAATAAATATATCTTTAAAAAACAGGTTATATATGATGCCCAACTAACATCTACACTGAATTCATTGTGAGTTTAGAAACTCAGTATGCATCAAAACTTTTTTTCCTGTATATGGCACTATATAATTAGCATCTGTTACTTAGTGTACTATAGCCTTATTATTTACTTTGTCAATTAAGTTCAGATTCTGTGTGTCTGTATGTCTTGAGGCTATAGGTGTGTGTTTACCTTGTAACATACAAATTTAGTTCATTTTCCTTTATACTCATCAACTTTTAATAATTCTCTTCTTTTCTACATTAAAAAAACATTTCTTCTATTTGCTTCTTTTTAAATAAGGAAAGCATACTAAGTAATTGGTTTTATTATGGAAATCCTATGTTTAGGCTCCTGTCTTCCCTCAATAATGGACTGTAATCTGTAAGTCACACAAACTCTTTATTCTCTAAATTGCTTTTGGTCAAATATTCCATCAGAGCAATAGAAAGCAAACTAGAAAAACCCAGAAATTGTCTAGCTGGTTTAAAAGAGAGTTCTAATTTTAGATTCTGAAGAAAACAGCATATGATTTCGATAGTAACCACACCAGTCTATCATGTTTCTCTACTTTTCCCCTAGCTTTATTCACCATTAAATGCTTTTTACAGTCTTAATTTTTACTAAAATTTAAAGTGTGACTTCTCCTAAAACTATGAACAATTATCACAGTAGTACTAAATGGCAGAAATTCCAAATAATAAAATTATTTGAAGTTAGTTATCGAGTGGGAAGATGATACAATAACCTTCAATAGGTGACAACCATTAAGCTACTTTGAAGAGCCTTGTATATTTCTTATACAATATTGAAATCAATGGGCTTGATCTTTACATTGCTACAAACCTGGCTGACTTACTGCGCATGAGCTACTGTACTCATTCCTTAGATGATGGTAGTGTCATCTAAGCCACATAGCGTCCTGAAGCGCTGGTGAAGAAATTAAAGTATGTTTCCACACAGGATGAATCAAATGAAGCACTAGTTTGGCAACCGATAGAGTTGCTTTTCAAAGCTACCCTTTGTCAGTAGTTCTGTGTAAAATGAAGACCCCAGAGTTGATCATGAAATACAGGAAGAAACATTCCTGAACACATTCTAAACCAGGTCAGAATTTTAAGCATGCCTATGTAAATAAGGGAAGCAAATGATATTTCTAACTTAGGTAAATGTCCCTTTACTATAATTATTGAAGTCTTTTGGCATTGCATTAAAACAGAACAAAAGCTCGCCACAAAAAGAAAACAACACATAAATTGAAAGGATCTTGATCCTGAAGGATCCAGCAGAGAAAATGAAAGACCCATAAAGCATGTGGCATATTCCTTGTCAAATTTCCTCATATGAGGACACTGCTATAAGATGTAAATATCTTCAAAGGATTAACCCTTCAACATCATGAAAATATGCACATTTTCAAAGGGATGAAGTGTTTTCTAATCTGAACATCTTTAAAGGGTGGAAATCAATAAATGGCATGAAAACTTCAAAGGAGGACCCGCTGTCAATGACAGGAGTTCCTCAGCAACGTGGAAGCTTTGAAGGAGGACTCCCAGTGCTGGGATACCTTTGAAGTGACTGGAAACAGACATTTATAATTATGGAAAGGTGCAGTGTCCAGCAGGGATAGTACAAAGACATGTCTGAGGTAGGTACAGGCAGAGATTGGGAAGTGGCAGGGACACTGACCTCCCAGCCTCCCGATGTAAAAGCCTTTCGGGTTAACTCAATAACCACATATAAAGTGGCAAGTGGAGACTGAGAATGGTGGCAAGAGGCTAGAAACCACATTATTTTAGAGCTCATGTTTCAAAAGAGAAAAAAAATCTCTCAGCACCCCTAAAGCGCTTCTTAATACATACCGCCTGTGCGTGGGTTTTGGTAGCTGCATGATATATGAAGTTGTTATCAACAGTCAGCTTTCTGCAAACAAGTGTTCTGCTCTGGAAACCTCTCTCTGTCTCTCGATTTCCAAATTCATGGACTGAAATCTGTCTAATGTTCTTGCTATGAAAGTCATATGGTATTATAAGGCATGAAAATAATCTTAATACATAAATAACTGTTCATTTTATATAAATTAAAATTATTCTTAATCAAAGATTTACTGTTTGTTTATGTAACTCAACTGAAGACCTTCTAAGCCCCAGTAATAGGTGGACTAGCACAAAATTGAGAAAGGAACACATCTAGAACCAAGTCAAAAGAGATTAATTATAATGTTTATTTCCTAAACTAGATTTTTTAACCTGAATGTCATTAGGCTTTAAAGATCATGACATCCTTTTGGTTCTTAGCAAGATTTGTTATGGAATATGCTTTATTCAAATTCTTTCATTTATCAAACACTTATGGGGCATAAAAATGTACCAATCTCCATTTCAGGCACTGGGTGACACTGATCACTAAATTCTAATTGTGCTTCTGGAGATTTTAGTTTAGTGTCTAATCAACAGTCAGACAAAACTGTAAATTATACTACGTGGCAGGACCTTTTAAGAAAAGAACATGCAGAAATGATATGAGTCTGGAGACTCATGTAAAGTTTCCCCAAGTAACTGTCAGTTGGGTTGAGACCAGAAAGACAAGGAGTTATCAATCAGGGGAGCTTGGATTTAGATGGTTACATCAACCAGTTAGGAGAAGCAAGACATATACCAAGCAGAAAGAGGGGGAAAAAACCCCACAAACTCTGTCATGGACAGGAAACATAAATGTCACTTCAATAGAGAACAGTAAGTTATAGAGAGACAGAATGCTAATCTATGGACTTTGATCTTAATCATAAAATCAGTCAGGCAAGTTCAAGGAATTTAAAGTATGTGACTAGTGAATGTAGTTGGAAAGAATAGGTAAGAATGCAAAAGAAGTTGACAAAATGTCCATATATCTGCCTAACCTAAGATAATTTACTGAGAAAATTAGGAAAGGGATTGACTGGGTTTGGGATAGAGAAGGGGCTCAATTTTTGTTGTGCTGCATTTGAAACGTGGATACCTTAAAGTCATGGAAGTGCAGGTGTGAAGAACCATGAGAGCCTTCAAAAAAGGAAACATCTGCAAAGCAGGTAGCATGTTGATGTCAAACATCCTTGTAAGTACATAGTTATGTCTTTATATGTGAGGGAACTAGTGCAATGTGATCCACTTCATGAAATACAGGGTTTCACAGAAGAACGTGTGTGTGTGTGTGTGTGTGTGTGTGTGTGTGTGTGTGTGTGTGTGTGTTTGTGGAGAAATCTTGATTGCAAGCAAAGAAGTTTCATTATTCAGTTGTGATGATTACTAAAGATAGATAAAATATTCAAGAAATGGTGAGGACAGAAAGTGAATCATAAGAGAGTTTTAATAAATCCAATATTAAAGGCTGTACAGCTTTCTTTAACATTGTGGTGTCATTTTACTGAGATACCCTTGGATTTCATATTTTAAAAGTGAATACAGTGTTTGTCAAATGATAAAATATACTATTTTCATCTATGTTTAAGGCCTTTTGGATCTGGGGAAAGGTAACAGTATTGTATGATTCCATAGGTGTGCATAAATGTATTTTGTTTCTTATGGAATTTTACTTATGTGATTAATTTTTCCAATAAGGTTAAAGTAGACAACTTAAAATGCTTGTATCAGTTCTTAATTATTAATGCAATAAATTCTTAATGAGGAACAATGATGGTGTAGGCATTTTTCTAAGAATTTAGCATTTATTAATGAGCAAAGAGCATGAAATATTCTAGTGGGCTAATTGGGATGATGAAGGAACCAGTAACATTTTTAATCAGCTTGAAAATAAAAATATTCTATATTTGTATTGGGACCAGGGCATCTGGATCTAAAATATAGCAGTGAAATAACTAGCGAAGCTCTCCCAAATGTCATCATCAAAGATAGTAGTCAGTAAAGAGAAACAGACACAGAGCAAACAGAAAATAATCAAATTATGTATTAGAGGACGAAGGAGACATGATTCAGGAAAATTCAAGCATAGTAAGCAATGGATTGTGGACTGAAATCTTATATATAATGATGATTGAGGTGATATTTCAACAAAGACTTGAAGGACGGAGAAGTAGCCAGGGCATTTGAGAAAAGAACATACTACCCAGGCTGTGCCAGACTCCCATGGAGGAGTATGCTTGATGTGTTCAAGGAACATAAAATCACCTGGTGTGAGCAGAATTGAGTGATGAAAGTGTAGAATAGTGAGACAGAAGGTTAGCAAGGGTAGAGAAGGGTCATGTGGATGTTTGTGGATCACTGTAAAGACTTCAGATCTTTTCTGTGTGCGTAGGGAAGAACTGTAGTATTTTGATCAAAAAAAAATTTGACCTGACTCATTTTAAAAGGACAATTCTTGTTGCTGTGTTGAAAATAGAATATGAGGAGTGAAGCATGCATTACAGGGGGCAGACACGTGGTGAAAAGACTAGTTTAGAAGGCTCCTGTGACACACAGGTAAGAGACTAAGAGAGTTCATATGAAGATACAACAATGAACGTAATGACAAGCAGTCGGCTTATAGAATTTATTGTAAAGGCAGAGCTGAAATATTGGAAGTGGGGTACAGTAGAAAGAGAGGAAGCAACTATGACTTCAAGACTAGTGGAATACACCACCCAATGGGAAGTGTTCTAAGAAGAAGCTTAAGGAAGAAAGACTCGGTGTTCATGATTTAAATGTGCCTAATTTAAAATGATTATTAAAAATGACAATGGAAATATCATCCATATGACCGTGTGTGTGAGTCTAAAACTATAATGTTTGACCTGAGAGATAGATGTGTGGGTATTATTGGGAAGATGAACCTATGTGATCATATAAACAATTAACAAAGGGGAACTGAGGATGTATTCCTGGGCATCCTTAGGAAAATCCTAGCAAGACCAAGTAAATGAGTCAAAGAACAAGGAGTAAAACTAGTAGAGCCCAGGAAGCTGGAAGTAGCCAGGAAACTCAAACGCAGAAGCAGAAATGATAAACCCAGCAGGTACTCTACCTGAACAGCTCCTGTCTCAACTCAAATTCCACATCGTATGAAACTGCCTTTCTCTCAGACTGATGGCCTGGCACATTGTGTTTATATCATGATTTCCTGGGGGTGATAACGCACTGCCTGCAGGAGTACTTTGCTTTCAGCATCTTTCATGTATGTCACACAACATATTTTGTATTCAGATTGATTTGCCCCTGTTTATGTCTCCTTTGTTTGACTTAAACTAAATTATCTCTTATACTTGAGACAGTGTTTCTCAACCTGTGGGTCACAACCTCTTTGGGGGATTGCATATCAGATATCCTGTATGTTGGAGGTTTACATTATGATTCATAACAGTAGCAAAATTACAATTATAAAGTACCAATGAAATAATTTTATGGTTGGGAGTCACCACAACACGAGGAACTATATTAAAGGGTCATAGCTTTAGGAAGGCTGAGCGTGTCTGCATTAGAATGAAGCAACGATCCCATAAATTCATCACATGGCTTTGTAAGTTTTATCTCTCACAACACTGTGTCTTGATTTTCACTTTTACAATAACCTGTAAATTCTTTTTGAAACTTAAAATAAACATTGAAGTATAATGAATGAATAATATTGACTGTTGCCTCATTAGGATGTAGAGTCACCTAAGTGACAACAAGCCTCTGGGCATGCCACTCAGGGATTCTATAGATTAAATGAGCCTCTAGCAATATCTGTGAAGCACTACTATGAAGAATAGGTACCAAGGGAGAAAAGGCACACCCTAAATATAGAAGGTATCATCCTAAGAGCTGCAGCCCCAGATTGAATTTAAAATGTCATTTTAAAAAATGAGCCAAGTTATAAGCGTTCACCTCCTTCTGATTCCTGACTAGATACAATGAGACTAATTCCCTTCAGCTCTTGCTGCCATGATCTCCTCAGTGTGATGGACTGTCTTGTAAAATAAACCCCTACTTCCTAAAGTTGCTTCAGTAAAGTATATAGTAGTGAATGCATTCCATAAACAAAAAATCACACACAAAGAGAGACAGAGATGTCTGTGTATGTGTGTGTGTGTGTGTGTGTGTGTGTGTGTGTGTGTGTGTGTGTGTTAGCATTACATCTGATTACATTTTTCACTCTTCATGTCCCCGAAACAAGTACCTAGGGAAAAGCAGAACTGTTAATACACCCCTCAGACCCACTTGTGCACACCCCTGTCATCACACACTTCCCTACAGTGCCTACACCCACAGACTTGTTTTTCTACTTTAAACGTAGATGAATGAAATCACATATTGCACTTTTTTAAAATTTCACATTTGTTTCGGTAATTAATTCTTGCCTTTACTGCTTAACTATTAGCCTTACTGAAATTTGTATACAATGAACAGCTATGCTATAATTTATTCACATCTATTTTACTGATTATGATTCACTTGGAGATATTACAAGTAACTGATGCTGTGAAATTTCTGAACTCTATAGTTTAATGATCATAAATGACTTTGAGAATATGCTTAGGAGTAGAATTTTAAAATTCTCATTGTTTTGTATCCCAGCAAACTCTTATAGCTTTTTGTTTATTCATTTTGTTTTAAGACAGGATCACTATGTAGCTCTGGCTAGTCTGGAACTATCAGTGTAGCCCAAGCTGGCCTCCAACTCAGAGAGATTTGCCTGACTCTGCCTCACAAGTGTTGGAATTAAAGGTGTGCACCACCAAACCTGGTGCTCACAAACCCTTTAGATTTTCTAGCTTTAACTATATTCTAACAGGTATTTAGTGGTATGGCATGGTGGTTTTAATTTATATTCCACTTATGTGTAAAAATTTTAATTGGCTTTTCTTTCAGATTGATTATGCAAATGAACCCTGACCTCCACGAAGTGCTTTTAAATAGTAGCAGTTACTTTCTCTAGATTGAGGAAGTTTGTAAGCCATTGAATATAGCTAGATACAATATTTATCTATTGATGTATTTGTTTGCCTGTTTATGGACATGATCTCATTGTACAAGGCTGAATACCTCAAACTTGCCATTGCCTACCTCAGTTTCCTGGGTGCTGGATTCCAGGCATACATCACCAAGTGTGCCTGAATAAACGTCTTCTTCTCTGACATGTGTATTGTAAATTTCTTCTATCACTGTGTACTTTGCCTTCTTTTTCTTAATAGGATATCTTGACTAATTGAAGTTCTTGGTTTAAACATATTCATGTATTTTTTTTCCTACTGTCAGTATTTTTGTGTCTTTTTGAAAAGCTTCACCTACACCAAATTCATGAAGGCATTTTCTATATTCATCATAAATCTTATTACTTCAGCTTATAAGTTTAACTTACTACAGCTAGAATTGATTCAGTTTCTGAATAACTAAAGACTCATTTTTTCCCAGCAAAATTCATTGAAAAATACCTGATTTTGCTACAATACTGTTGTCAAATTTGCCCTAGACTAGATAACCATGTGTGGAGGTTGTTTCTGTGTCCATTCGGATCTGCTGGTCACTGTCTTCTCTTTAACTAGTTAAATTACTATTGTTTTAAAGAGTCTACTTTTTGTATTGTAATTTATCCAGTTTTGTTTGCTTTGTATTTTTTTGGCTTTTAATCGGAATTTATTGTCTTCATTAATTTTAAAATCAGATTATAAGGGAAATAATTCTTGGATTTTGATTGGGATTCTATAGCCTATGAATTTTAAATAAGTCCTTCCAATTCCAAAATCAAGCTTTAGCTCATATTTGAGGTCAGTTAGAGGATGAGGTAGAAGTCAGATATGTAGGTTGTTTGTTTGTTGTTGGTTTATACTTCATTTTGGCTCCATTTCAGTGTGTCCGGGCAGAGATGACGCCGGGATTTTTTTCTGAGGCCCACTATGCTAAGTAAGCTGCAGCTGGCATATTGTTTTAAGAAATAAAATCAACTAATGGAATGGAGATATGTGACAAACAAGAGGCTATGGGGGAAAATACACTAATGGCAAATTATATACTTGTGTGAGGATTATTCATATGTAACCAAGTACCTCATATAATTAACGTACACTGTATGATTCATCTTGACTGTAAACTTCATAAGGTTTAGAATCACTGGGTGAAGAAACCTTCGAGTATTTCTTTGAGGAAAGTTCTCAGTTGGGTTAATTAAGGTGTGAGGACCCATAACATTGATGGCACCATTCCAGGGCTGAAGTCCTGAACTAAATTAAAAGGAGAAAATGAGCTTACCACAAACATTTATTATTCTCTGCTTCTGGGTTTACTTTATTTCCCCCATCAGTTTGTCAATAACTATTTCTGGCTCACTGGAGAGTCTGTAGAATAATGTGCACAGGTATTTATAAAAGCAAGAAAACTATCTCACATAAATCTTATATACCTTACAATTTGGAGGGTATTTGATTACCTCTTAATAATTCTCTGTTACAATCCAAATGATTTACAAATTATTAGTACTGTTGTAGATTAGGACATGAGCCAGATGACTAAAATTATGAGGTTTCAGAGATAGTTCAGTTGCAACTTCCCATATTCTAGTTGTTCCAACTATAATAGTTTTTTAAAAGCTATTATTATATGTAAAAATTATGTATGTTTTTTTAAAAAAAAACTTTCATTGTTTATTAGATCTAGCTTATATCCAAACACAAATTATTTTGTGGTAAATATTTGAGAATTAGCTACATAAATGTAAATATATAATCCATTTATATTTATCTATTACTTATTCCAAATAGAAATATACACTTGACAAGTCTGCTTCACCAGTCCTAGAAGGGTATGAAATAAGGATATTTGAAATTAGAAGAGTAAAAGGGTCATGACACCAGAAAGAGAAATAATAAAATATTTCAATTATAAAGTTATAGGTTACCAGTCAAGAAGACTAATTCTCCACAAGCCGGAAGTTTGCTAACTCAGCTATATCTGCTCACTGAAATCTGTGCCTCCTGCCTTCCAATGGGACTATAGTCAACTGCAGCTATACACAGGCATCCTGGGGCCATAAAGTGGTTGACCTCAACCATGTGTACTCTCACAGAAATATAATACTGTACTGTATCAGTGGGCTGATGAACTCAGAGCTAAAACTTATAGTTTTTAAGGGATTTTTGTTTTGCTTTACTTTTTTTTTAACTCTGTAAGTGACAGAACAAACAGCTGGTTTAATATTCTCAGCCACCAGCAATAATCACTTATTTTTCTTCTAATTTTCTCTTTCTCACTCCTTATTTATAGATTAAAAAATAAGTCACATTATTGAAAAGACAGAAATTTTGTTCTTTAAAAAAATTACTTTCTTATCTTCTTTGCATGATAGCGACTAATTTAGTGCTGTCTTTTGTCTGTATAGTAGCTCAATTTTATATTTATTTCATTAAGGTTCTGTAAGAGTTTGATGTTGTTATTGTTCACAGAATAATAGAAAATAACATAAATTTAAGTGAATGAGATAATGGCTCATTTTAGAAAGATCAGAAGCTTTATACTGTGGTAAAAATGTATATAATACTTTGAAAAATCTAAATACAAAAGGTATGTTTAAAATAGATAGGGATCTGAGAAAATTTCACTGTCAAATTAAATTAATTGCATTTATTAGTATGAACTTAGAAGGTCTTGGCTCTAAAATACTAGTACATATATTTTTCCAGATTATCACACACCTTCTGCTAATAAAAATTATATGGCCTGTCTTTTCTAGTTTCTTTGCTATCAGTTCTTGGCATTTTCCACATAGACTAATATTGGATGATCTCTTTAAAGCTAGTATTTAAAATATAAAAAAAAATTTAAAACTAATCAAAACATAACTTATGACATGAGTTCTAAATTTCAGTCCTAAATATTTTATTTTATACCTATGCAAATTTAAGCAGTTCATTGACTCTTGGTGCTTTATTTTCCTCATCTAAAAATGAGATTTTATCATAATATTTTATGATAACAAATAATTGAATATAAAGAACAATGTCTACCACATGGGCTATGCACAATGCATCTTAATAAATTGTGGTGGTTGAAGTGAGAATGGCTCCCATAGGCTCATATGTTTGAATGCTTGGTTCCCAGTTGGTGGAACTGTTTGGGAAGAACTAGTAGGTGTGGCCTTGCTGGAGGACAAGTGTTACCTGAGGTTTTAATAGCCCTGAGTATGCTCCCTCATCTCTGTCTCAGTCTGTCTCTGTCTCTCTCTCTCTGTGTCTCTCACACTTTTGTTCTCTCTCTCTCTCTCTCTCTCTCTCTCTCTCTCTCTCTCTCTCTCTTCTACTAGAAGACCATATGTGAACTCTAAGCTACTGTTCCCATCATGCCTTCCTAACTGATGAAATGCTTCTACCACGATGAAAATGAACTATCTGAAACCGTAAGCAAGCTCCCAGTTAAACACTTTCTCTTATAATTTGCCTTGGTCATGGTGTCCTATCACAGCAATAGAAAAGTAACTAAAATATAGATATGTCAGTTCAGGAAATGTGTGCCAAATCACACTAATTGTACATGTTTAAAAATTATCTTTCTATACTTATTTATTTTTTGTAAGTGCCTTATGCAAGAAAAGGCTTGGAGCAAAGTATTAATGATAGTGGAAATGGAAAATACCATTTCTGTTTAATAATGTAAGAAATTGATGTAAATCATAGAACCATACTTAGTAAAAATGTATTTAATTTAAAAACCTGTTTTCTTAAACATCTGAAGAATTTTTGTTCCCATTAAAAGCACAATTTAGAAAATTGTTTCAGATATTTTAAGCTAGTGTTAATTTTCAGTAGAAGCATAGCTTTTATCCCTTGTACAACAGATAATTCTTTTATGTATCATGTGTCACTATGGATATATTGATGACTAACAAAAGTGCTTTAGTAACCTTCTCATTTACATTTTAAATTTTCAGTTAAATCACTTCCCTCCATGTTTTCCCCTCCAACACCTCCTATGTTCTTACTCAACTTCATATCAAATTGATGGTCTCTTTTTCTTTGATTACTATCTATGAAGAAATATATAAATAAAATACACTAGTCCGTTTGTTGTTGCTTGTATGTATACAGTTCAAATGCTGATCATTTGTACTGGGTAACCAATTAGAAGGTTCATTCTTGGGAAAGACTAATTCTTCCACTTTCAGTATTCAGGTCCCTGTAGTTCTTTGTTTTGGAGCAGGAACCCAAGAGATTTATACTTTCTACATTAGCATGTCTATTGGTATAGTCATTGATTAGGTCTTGTTTAGGCAGCCTTACCTTTGAGATATCATGGGTGTACCTTCCCAGTCATTTCTAGGAGATATAATCTCACAGAAGATTTCTTGGTATTCTGGCTTTTGTAAACTTTCTGACCCATGGTTTTCTTGAACCTTGGGTGCAGGAGTTCTGTTATAGATATTTTTCTATTTGGCCTAGGCTCCCTATGATCAATTTTTCTTTGCATTATGAACAGAGGTAGGTTTCTGTAATGATCTCTGCTTGCTGCAAAGTGAAGCATCTGCTATGTGGTATGAGATCTAAACTTATCTGTAGGTATAAGGAAAATTTTTAGAACAAAGCAAGGAATTGTGCTTATCTATAAAACTAGCAGTAGTAGGTTTTTCTCTAAGATCTATGCCCTCTCTAGCCCTAGGTACTTGACTATGATTCCTGAACAAGGAATAATTTCTCTCTTGTTGAATGAGCCTTAAGGCCAATTATACAAATGTTGGTTATGATCTCAATATGAGTGCCACTATTACACCTATAGAAATATCCTACAATTGTGGTTCATAAGCAACACAAATGAATAAGAGTGCTTGCTTCCCTCTCTTGGAAGCTTGGACAGCACCTTCTAGTATTATAAAATAAAGCTAGACTACAGGAAAGTTGCTTTCAGGTTAGATATAACTCCAGAGCATTGTATTATCAGCAATAGGGACTTACCTTCAACCCATAGAGTTAATCAAGAACAATAGCAAAAGCCTATATATTTTTGTATTACCCTGACCAACAACTGGAACGTAGGTTCTATAGGCCAGGCACTTGAGTTTTTCCTACCTAGTCTATGGTTCTCAGGAGGAGCACCAACAACCCAAATGTTCCACCTCTACTTATGTAAGCATGTGTGTGTGTGTGTGTGTGTGTGTGTGTGTGTGTGTGTGTGTGTTTATTATATGTTTGGGATAGACAATATGAGATATTGAGGCAGCAAACATGCTTAATTGTTGTGGACAGCCCCAACCTTGTATTTTGATACTAATTCCCCTTTCCTGTGAAGGGCTGCAGAGGAGGTGTGCATCATTACATATGTACATTACACTTGTACGTTAACGTCCTACCCACTTCTCCAATTAAAATCCCTCTCCTTGTTTTCCCATTTTTCCTCTTATATTAACTGTGTCGTGTAACCTTTCTTTAGTGTCCCTACCCCCTCATAGCCCTTTTTTACTGGCCTGGTTACTTCAAGTTAATAAATCACATCAGAAAACTTGGAGATAGGAGACTTCAATGAGAGAGTATATGTGGTATTTTTCTTTCTGTATCTGGGTTATCTTACTCAATATAATGTGGTTTTTTTCTGCTTTTGTTACATTTTTTTTCAGTGTAACCACTTTATTTCTTTTTTATTGAAAATAGATTCTTCTCTCATACAATACATCTTGACCACAGTTTGCCTTCCCTTCACTCCTCCCCGCATCCCCCCCCACACACACACACACACTCCCACTCCATTTCCTCTTCAGAAAAGAGCAGCCTCCAAAAGACAACAACAAAACAGGACAAACCAAGATACAATAAGACCAACAGAAAACCTTCATATCAAGGCTGGATATGTTTCCAATAAGAGGAAACACATCCCAAGAACAGGAAAAAGATTCAGTGATACACCCACTTCCATTGTTTAGAAGTCCTACAAAACCACAAAACTAGCAGCCATTACATATAGAAAAAGGACCTGTTATAGACCCATGCAGGCCCCCATGCTTCCTGCTTTCACTCTCTGTGAGCCCTTGTGAGCCTTTGTAAACCCTTGTGAGCCCTGCTTAGTTAATTCAGTGGGCCATGATGTTCTCCTGGTGTCCTCCAGCTCACTGACTCCTACAGTCTTTCTTCCCCTTCTTCCATGGTTCCCTAAAGCTCTAAAAAAAAAAATGGGGATAGGGAGACACAATGAAGACCTACTGTTTTCTCTCTCTCTCTCTCTCTCTCTCTCTCTCTCTCTCTCTCTCTCTCTCTCTCTCTACCTGATGCCTATGGATTAGGATATAAAATGATCAACTAGTACTCCAGCACCATGCCTGTTGCATTCCACCATAGTGGAATAGTCTCGCACTCTAAAACTGTTATAAGAAAACCTCCAAATCAACTTTCTTTTATAAGAATCTTCTCAGTTTTGGTGTCTCCTCACAGAAATGGTAAAGAAATGAAGACAACATTCATGCTGTACAAATTGTTTTAAGGAAGACTCATGGCAAGGAAATGAGACTGAGGAAAGAATATAGAAACAGCACCTTCATCCTGTCTGCAAGAAAACAGGGCCCTTGGTCCTTAAGAATTAGATGTTGTTAATAAACTGAAGCTTGCAAGAAGAACCTGAGTCTCAGAGACTCAATTCTGACCAGGACGTTGAATTCAGTCATATTAAATGCTAAGTAGATAACAATGACATATGAGTCTCCCAATTGCCTCAACTAGTGGCAATTTTATTGTTTTGTTTTTTAGTAGCTGAGTTTATGACAATGTGTTACACATCAATAGAAAACTGGCAGTAGTATTTTTTGTCTAGTTTGGATCTAGGATCAAAGGTGAGGAAACTCTCAGAAAAGGAAGCAAAAAGAAAACAAGAATACTACAATGCAGTGAATCTGAACTTAAGCCGGCCATTGCTGAAGTCAGGCATAGAGTGGGGTTCAACATTATCTTGTACAGTCTGATACTAAAAGGTAAACGGTAACAGAGAGTTCTACCATGCTATCTATTTCCATTGTTTGGCATTTATTGATCTGTCTATGTGTTTATTTGACTGCACAATGGAGTAGTCATTATTACAATTTTATAATATATGTGGACATATGTGCTTGGATCTACTATGCCTTTTCATCTGTTATTATGTGTCATCTACTTTATTGAGTATGAGAGGAGAGTAACTGGACTCTAAGCATGTTTCCACCTAAGACTGGGAGATGATGAAAAAAATAGAGATAACATTTGAAATCAGGTCTACAAGTATAGAGTCAGGCAACTTCTGTTTTAAAGGAATGGCATGGAAAGGCCAAAGTCTTTCCATTTTACAAAAGAGATATTAGAATCTGAAGGGTTGATTTCTTAGACCTAGACTGCATGACTGAAGGGCATACCCTTCAGAATGTACCAGAGAGAGATGTGGAAGATAAGAAACTTGAAACTCTAAGGACTTAAAGGGACCTTAGATGAAGTGCCCAAAAGTGGGGAGAGGGAACTTATAGAGCTCACCTCCAACAGAAAGACAGGGCATCAAATGAGGGAGGGGGTTGCCATCCCACAGTCAAAAACTCTGACCCATAATTGTTCCTGTCTGAAAGAACTACAGGAACAAAAATGGAGACAAGCTTAAGGAAAAGAAGATCAGGCAACAGGCCCAAATTGGGAACCAGCTCAAGTGAAGGCCCCAAGGCCTCACACTATTACGGAGGCTATGGAGTGCTCACAAAAAGGGACCTATCATGACTGCCCTCTGAAAGACCAAACAAGCACCTGAAAGAGTCAGATGCAGATATTTGCATCCAACCAATGGAAAGAAGCTTCTGGCCCCTGTGGTTGAATTAGGGAAAAGCTGGAAGAAGCTGAGGAGGAGGGCAACCCTATAGGAAGTTCAGCAGTCTCAACTAACCTGGACCTCCGAGATCTCTCAGGCACTGGACCACCAACACATATGCGGCAGAGGACTGCCAGGTTCGGTTCAGTCAGAGAAGATGCACCTAACCCTCAAGTGACTGGAGGCTCCAGGGAGTGGGAAGGTCTGGTGGGGTTCGGGGGTATGGGGTGGGGACATCCTTGTGGAGAAGTGGATAAGGGGTGAGAGGAGGTCTAGGATGTAAAACATTCAGAGGGTAGACTGGGATGGGGATAAAATCTGGAGTATAAAAAAAAAAAGATTAAATAAAATTAAAGAAAAGTCAACCACAGCAAATTCAGAAAGAATTAAAGAAATTTTAACAGCCTTTCAAGAAAAGAAAATAAGGTCAAATTTATGTCCATTTGGGTTACTGTTGTTGTTGGCTGCTGTGGTGGTTGCTGTTTGCCCTTGTATTTCTCAGTTTATAATAGTAGTTGAGAAGGATAATATGACCTAATGATACCTAGTGATATCACCAGGATTCCAGTCTGCAGGCCACATCTACCTCCATTACAATGGGCTCTAGATGTGTGTGCTCCATTTCAGTTCAGGAAAGAATTACAGGTAACAGGAGAACTTAGTCCCCACCCACTCATCTCTTCCCCATCAACATATCATATACCCAGAATGCCTGTTTTGTAGGGACTTCCTTAGTGCCTGACTTACATAAGCTTAAGCACCTTCCAAAATGGGAAACAAATAGACCTGACCACAGACAATAAATTACCACATTAGAAAATGAAGGAAGTCCAGGGGGAGAACTGGAATAGAGAACAAAAAGGTTTCACCTACACAAGTACACAGTCAATGGAGAGCAAGGGTAGGCTCATGTGTTCAGAGGTATTAAAAATTGTTCTTGGTGCTTGGACACTACATCTGTAATTTCGTTAAGGTGGTGCTGGGTTTGGCAGAAAAGAAAATAAAGCCTTGCCTTCCAGCCATTAAGTCACTTGAGTTCGTTATTGCAGAGTAGAGATCTTATTACCCAAAAGTCTCTTTTAAAAAAGTAGTTTATCCTAAGCTATATTTTTTTAATCAAGTCTTTTGATAGGCCTGCTTGGATTAACTCATAAAGGAAGGGGCAATGATATGGTATGTTTCTGTTCTCTATCAGAACATCTCCAGTTGGTGAGTTATCTTATAATACTTAGGTTTTCTAGAACTAGGCTTAGACAGATATCCATTAAAAACCTTTGGGGCCGTTCAGGTTGTCGAATATCTTCTAAAACAAGAGATGTGACTTAGTTCTCACGTTTTGAGCAGTAATTAGAGTCTAACATATGCAGTCATTGTTTTTATATGCTGTTAAGGAGGAGTCCAAGCCCCAGTGTCTTCCACAACTCTAATATTTACCCTAGTACCCCATCAAACTGAGAAAGAAGAGGATTGTGTATGCATCTATAATGAGGATTCTAAGGTGCACAATGTAGGCATTTCAAAATAGCAAATTTAGCAGATTAGGTCATTTACGAGGTGGAATTAAAATGATGTAATTCAACAGAGAGGATACAAAACTCTTACAGTAGGGGACCCTCTGGGAAAGCATTCACGTGTGGAGACATACCACCTGGGTAGAGCAAGGCAAAATTCGATACTTTTATTTTTGACCTTTAACCCTGAACATCTGGAAATCCCATTGGAGTCAACAGCAGGAAGTTTTCTTTTCTATTTCAAAAACTTTGCGACAGGAGAAAGCTTTTAAGTACCTAGATCCACTATGGTACCAAAGCTCAAATATTTACCACTTGTATGCAGCAATAAGTGCAGAACATTTGGTCAGGAAATAGATCCCTCAAATATAGGAAGTTCTGGCATGTTATTTGTGATTATGAACCCAGACAATAGCTTAAATAGGCAAACCCAATCCATTACCTTGATGCTACCCTTTTTCTAATTTGGTACACATCCTCCAGTTCCTAAATTTAAAAAGATTTAAGCAGTCTATACAATCATACACTTGCATGCCTTGTACATTTTAAAGGTGTTTTCATTGGCAACAAAAAAAAGTCTATCTTATCTTTTAAAATATCATAAAATGATATGGCTTTCCATAGTTCCTCTTATTTTATTTAGGCTATATTGAATATTACTATGTAAATTATTTATTTACATGATATTAAAACTAGGACGTTATGTTGCAAAACAAATTGTTCCTAGTGATTACGATTTGATACCTACAGATTTCAGGAAAGCAAGTTAACTTCCCAAGTCCAGTTTCTGCCTCTCTAATGTGTATATTCTGTGTATCATACCAAAATTATCATGAGAAGGTACAATGATCTCAGAGGAAGTTAGAATAAGAACTATCAGTAAAATTAGCCTTATCTGCTTTATTATTAAAATGTTGGGAAATCCATCCAGTGGGACAAGATAAGTTTCAGAATTATAAATTGCCCATGTGAATCCAAGCAGTAGCTATGATCTTAGTAATCCTTGTACCTCCAGGGGTCAGAGTAATAATGTTAAAGTGATCCTTTTGTCTTTGTACATACAAACCACATGCAGTGATAATTGGAGATTGGTCAGTGCTTTTTCTAACTAGAAAGACTTAAGGCATTTGATTAAATTATACTGCAAAAATCACATCTATTTCTATTATGTCTATGAACTATCATGTAGTAAATGTTAATCATTAGAAACTGGTCTATTCATGACTTACATTGGAACAAATTTTTTCATCAGTATAGAAAAAGCTTACCATGAAGCTTACCAAATGAATTGACTTAGAATAAAACATATTCTATTTGCAGTCTTTTGCCTTTCTGGAACTGACTAAGTATTTATTTGCCAGAATGTTTTTGCAAGTATTTCATACATGCTAGAAATTCATGCTTAGCTACAGGGTTGGAATTCAAAATATTTACATTACCAATATCTTATGCACTTCAAAAAAAGTACCTCTTTATTTAAATTTTTGTGTTAAGTGCTTTAACAGGGACTAAATAATCTCTATATCAAATATTGCTTAAAATGTAATCTTAAATATATTTAATAGTATATAAGATTACTACCTTTATTTAAAGTATATTTTAATATATAATGATTACATTGCATATTCAGTATAAGACATACCTATAGAATAGCATTAATTCTATAATTTATGATTATAATACTTTTAAATCATTGAAAGTAAATAACTAAAAAGAGCAAAATAGAGTCAACACCTCTATGCCATATACCTACTGTTCCATAAAATGAATAGCTGAAATACCAGGTCTCAAATACACTGGCTGTTAAATCTGGTCTTACCCATGAGTGGGAGGGCACATAACTACATTTAGTTACTTTTAAAAGTACATGCTTTCATTTCAACATCCACAGTTACAATTATCACCATAGGAGTATAGATGCAAAATGGTTTGGGGGTTCTATCCTATCTTGCTTCCCCCTTTCTTTCTTTAAAAAAAAGGTATTTTAAAAGTCTCATGCCTGTGTTTTCTTTTCCTGTGCACTCCACAGAGCATAATGACTTCTGAAAATGCACTTGCAGTTCGCACTAATGGAACATGCATCAAAGAGAGAAAAAAGAAACCACTGAATAGCATCCTTCTTTGAAGTATTATGAGCACCTCACCTACCATCTGACAATCCCCTTTATAAACTCTTTGACACTTTACTGTCAGCCTAATTAACTCATTCTTTATCTTGGACATAAACAAGGAGACCCTTCACAAACAGCAACCTCTTCGTGTACATGGCCTAAAACACAGAACTTTTGTTCCCAATGTAGATAAATATTTTCATGGTACTTTCCAAATAGAATCAGGAAAGCAGACATGCCCTGGATTACAGAATGATCTGACTGGAATGCAGACACGCTTTTAGTACACACCTTTAATCAATACAAGGTAAGGTTAAGAAAGCAGCCATGTTTGAAAGTGGTGTCTAATTGAGGGGCAGACAAAGTGATGAGTCAGAGAAAGATTTAACAGAATGATAGGATACAGCCAACTCACAAGAGAATGACACAGGAAAGATAGACTACTTTAGAGCAGAGATAGAGGGAGAGAGAGAAGGGAGAGAGAGAGAGAGAGAGAGAGAGAGAGAGAGAGAGAGAGAGAGAGAGAGAGAAGTAGTGAGGATGTATGACACTTTACTGGGACAATTTTACAGAGACAAGTTGCAGAAAGAACAAGCTAGATACAGGTAAAAACAGAATGAGCCAGAGAATAAGAAGGAGACAGATTAGAATATACTGCCAAAGTTAGTATGAATCCAAGCGGAACAATTCAGGCAGGAGCCTAGAGAAACTGGACTGAATCAGACAGCTTGAAAGGTCAAATTGTAGATGCTTCCAGACCTAGGCCTAGGAATAGTTAGTAAAGAAAAGAGTACAGAAATACTCTGAGCTAAGCCCAAGCTATGTATATACAAAGCATGGATAGGACTCTCCTTTCATCACTTCATGAAAGAAAATAAAAGTGACATTTGCAGCATTGATGATTGTGTTTAGTGAAAGAATATAAGCAGATAAGAGGAAATTGACATACAATATTATGAATGTAGTAAAGAGTCTTATTAAAAATGTTTATATCTTATAGTTCTTCTGTAATGAACATTGGTAGGAACAAGTAATATTCAATTCATCAACCTAAAACAGAGTTAGATCATAACTTCTAAATTTAGAGCTGTCTCTTAGTCTCTCAGTTTTAATTATTTGATAGCATATTCTCTGTATTTAGCACAGGAGTAAAAAGTCACAGGAGTATGACTGTGTTCTGTAGTATAGAGGATATTCAACAACCAACATTTGTGTGGACTTACAAATTCAGTGCAGTTCAAATCAAAACCATCACTGGTTTTCTTCACTGAAATAGAAAAAAATTCTTAAAATTTATATAAAAGGAATTTTCTACTAGTATTATTCTAGTTTTATTTCTGTTGCTATGATGAAGTACACTAACAAAGACAACTTATGGAGGAAAGACATCTACTTCAGTTCACAGTTCCAGGTTATATATAGTCTATCATACATGAAAGTCACAATGTCAAGAGCTTGAGGTAGACACATCCAAAAGTAAAACCAAAGAAAAATGGATGCATGTGAGCTTATTGCTTGATTGTGTGTACTTAGCTCCACTGATCTCCTTTCATATAGTTCAAGTTTTTCCGCCTTCCCTAAGGAGCAGTGCTTCCCATAGTGGGCAAGGTTAACTCAGGTCAATTAACTTAAGACAATCCCCCCCACATACATGCCCATTCGTCAAACAAATGTAATATATTTTTCATTAACACTCTTTTCCCAGGTTATTATAAGCTATATCAAGTTGATAATTAAAGATTTTACAAACACCGTATCTGCTTTTAATGTATTCTATAAAGCAAGAGAATTTTTAAAGGAATGGTACTATCACAAAACAGGCATGTAGATAAATGGAATAAAATATAGGGTCCAAATACAAAGTCACACAATTACAACCATCTGACTTTTTGCAAAGATACCAAAAGTAAACAAGTGACCCTGGAAAAACTGGCCATCTACATGGAGAAGAATGAATACAGGTCCTTATTTCAACTCGGATTGAATCAATCACTGCAATGTAAAAATAAAACTCAGAAAGTGTTAGAAGAGAACATTGTCAGTGAGCTACAGAATATAGGCATGAAGACGGTCTTCTTACCAAAGACTCTACTCTCTCAGAAAGTAAGGCAAATAGGACCTCATGAAACTATAAAGCTGTACAGAAAAGGAAGCAGTGAACCAAGAAAAGAGGCATCTGGCAGAGTGGAAGAAAGGTCTTTGACAGCTATAAATCTGATAGAACATTAACATCAAGAATGCATGTAATGATGAAATTTGCAGATAGATCTGAAAGGCCTACACTAAGGTAGCCCAGATCCAGAAAGACAAATGGGGAATAGTCTTTGTCACATATGAATGAATTTTGACCTTACCTATAAAAGCCATGAAGCCAAAGAGGGCCCAAGACAGAGAAGTAAGAATAACCTAAGCAATATGGAAGTAGAGAAAGAAATATTGTAGGTGGAGATGTTTAACAGGGATGGGGATGGAGGGAAGAGGGAGATGTGGAGGTAAACAAAACAAAGGGGTATAGAAAAAAAAGGCCCATGCTGAAGCATATGATGCAAAAAAGTTAAAAATATAAGTTAAAAATAGTATCATTGAGAAGGGAAATACTCTGTTTGATTGAATAAAGTTATTCCTCAAAGCCGCAAGTTGTTAAAACACAGATCCTTAGTGCCAAGTGTGGGATACTTTCTCATGAGCTGTTAGTCAGGGAGACTCTAGAGATTACTAAAACAATACAACCCTAACCATACTTCTTTATTGCCCAACAAAACTAAATAAGACCCTGTTTCTTAAGATACTGTATTCCTTGGTTGTAAAATATATAAAAACCAAGTTGGAACCATGCTGGAAGCTTCCTCTCTGCTTGCCAGCTTTCATGATACCAGAAAATGCTACTCGGGCAGCAAGAGAAGAGACCCCATCAGTGGTCTTACCCAGCTGTGAATCCTACAAACTACAATACCAAACCACACAGCAAGATGTGTCCACTGTTTCAGGAGTGACAGTGTGATATAGGGACAGTAAAATCCTCTGCTTGGATTTCAGGCACACCAGGATTTTGAACCTGGTACTGTAAACCTGGTCAAAAACTCAATTCTTGACATATTATAGTCCCTACCGGGGGACTCATTACTGTCATTTAGCTAAATGGTGTGGTCGCATGCTGCATTCTAAGCATCTAGTTTTCTGCCCACAGAAAGAAATCTGCTTCCAGCCTTAATCGGAGAAGCCTCTCTTTAGCGATACTCTTGTTTTATCACATACTCTTGGCTTCTAAAATTACGAAGAAATTAAAAAAAAAAAAAAAAGATAGTTGACTGCTCATTCCCAAACAGGACATTTATTCCATTCCATATAAGGCTCAAGAAATACAATGGAAGAAGAGGCAGAAGGAATATAATAGCCAGAAGATGTGAAGAAAAAGAGTGAAATGCTATCCTTTGCGTATGGCGTAGCCCTTGCAATCATGAGCTTACACCAGCTGTGGTTGTCTGTACTGGGCCTTTGCAAGACTCAACCTATCAATAGTCATGGATATTAGAGAGCCTCATAACGACCTATTTCTCCCTTCTGAACTATTGGCTCCTGGAACATTACTAGGGAGGAAAAACAAGTATCTCAGATATGTACCCAATGGTGAACTCACCAAGCTCCATTGGATACCTGCAAAATTATGCCCACATGGATTGACGTAGTTAAATTTAGTGACTTCATGAACAAAACGAAAAGACATGAACATAAGAAAAGCCCTTGCAGTGAGAAGGGCAGATACACAGATATGAGGAGGTTAAAAAAAAAAAAAAGGTGTGATATAAGAACAATCAGAATATAATCACAGTGCCAAATACAATAAATAACACAGCGTCAGTGATCTTTTGATCATTACTACACACGTTGATTTTATTTGTGTATGATAAAAACAGTGACATTTCTGCCAGTTTTTCTACAAGTACCAAACAATGCCAGTGTAGTTAAATTTGAGTTCCAGATATGCCTCATTGAAGTACATTTTTAATTGCATTATATACCCTCTGTCTTTAGAAGATTCAGTCTATCTTTAGGGATTTAAAAATTCTACAGGAAGTTCAGAAAACCAACACAAAATCACATCCCAAAGGGAGACAATGGTGTGATTGCAAACTTGGAGTCTCTTAAAGAATATAGTGAAGCCCTAATGATTCTGCTTTTTAGCATCAAGAAAGGAAGTTTAAACGAGGGAGAGACTGGCTGTTAGGCAAGGGAAAAGCACAGAGCATCCGAGCAGATTTCAGTGATAAAGATAAGCTCAATTACCCAAATCTAAGTTCTCTCTTTTTCTGTTAGAGGCCCTATATTTTCATGGAATGAACTCATTTTATATATGGGAGTCCTGTCTTTGTGTTTGTGTGCCCAACTGTGACACATTAAAAATAAAAACCAGTGTTTTAAGTGTCTAAAAGTTGGCACTATGTTAATGAGTCTGTCATTTGTAACTCCATCTATAGAACACTGACAATGATACAGACCGAGAAAAAAAAAAAAGAAAAAGAAAATGATTATGTGGGCATAATCTATGTTATGTCTATGTTATAATCTATCTATGTTATGTCTTAGTGCAGCCAGAGGTAAGCACAGCTACATATGAACTTTACATTTACAAGCCTTGGCTGCCTCAGCTTTACTAACAGAAGACCAGGTTTCCTAGCTACTGCTTGGTGCTCAACACAGGTATTTGTTCTGGAAAACCAAACAAACTTCAAGGATCACTAATGCTGGTGATCCTGCTTTGCCAAAAGGACTTAAATAAACTGGTTCACATTTTATATCAATTTAGATAGTTATTTTTATAAAAACATTGTATGAGATGCTCTAAGAAAATAGAGCAAGGCGTAGCTTGTGCATCATGGCACTCAGACTGCATAATAACCATACACAGGTCATACCACCCAGAACTATTTCACTGAACACCATTTTCAAATGGCTTCCTATCCACGTTGTGTGTACGTGATATATGTGCTTTTTATTGCATATTAACTACATAAAATAAACCTAGCATCAGATTATAAAGCTACTAGCTTTGATGAAAGGCAAGTCTGTATTTTCTCATATAAGGCAGGCAGTCATTAGAATTCATGAGTCTGACACTTCGAAATCCTTATTATTATTTTAAAATACGGTATTTAGTTAATTCTTTGAGATTGTCATGCATATACACAATGTATCATGCATGTATACAATGTCTTTTTATCATTTCATCTCCACTCTGCCCCCTGATTGTTTTCCTGATCTACCCATAACTTCCCTATCACCCCCAAATTTGTGTCTCCCTTTAAAAAAATAACCCACTGAGTTCTATTTGTATTTCCCTTATACTCGTGGATATGGAGTCATTCGCTGGAGTGTGATTGATCTGTGAATGGCAGCCATATTTAATAGAAAACCAACTTTCTTAAGTCATTAACTACTGATTGTTTCTTGACTATGAATAGGGTTCGTGAGCCCCAACCACCTCTATACTGGAATATGTACTGGCTTGATCAAGTACAGGAAACTACAGCTGCCATGAGCTTCTGAGTGAAGTGATCCCATCGTGTCCAGAAGACACTGTTTTGCTCTGTTCAACTTTATCTTTGGCTTTTAAAACTTTCCTGCTCCCCGTTCTACAACATTCCCTGAGTTATGTGTCAAATGGGCGCGTTCTAGCTTGCTCTCTGTTGTTATAATAAATACCATGACCAAAAACCAAATGTCTTAGTCAGTGTTCTATTGCTATGAAAAGACACCATGACCACAACATCATTTATAAAGGGAAAAACTTAACTGTGGCTTGGTTATGGTTTCAGAGGTTTAATGCATTGCCATCGTGGCAGAGAAAATTGTGGCATGCAGGTAGACGCAGTGCTGTAGAAGTAGCTGAGAGTTCTACACTTGTATCCAAAGACAGCAGAAAGAACAGAGACTCTGAGCTTTGGAATAGCCTGTTTGAAACCTGAAAGCCTATCCCCAGTGGTAAGCTTCCTCCAATAAGACCATACTCATAATACTTTCAAATAGTGTCACTCTCTAATGACCAAGAATTCAAATCTATGATCCTGCAGGGGCCATTCTCATCTAAACTACCACAGCAACTTAGGAAGGGTAGCTTTATTTCAGCTTACACTTTATCAGGGCACAATCCATCACTGACAGAAGTCAGAGAAGGAACTAAAGCATGGAAGAATGTTGATTACTGGCTTGTTCACTGGCTCATGCTGAGCTAGCTTTATTATACAACTCAGACCTGTATACTGCAGAAAAGAATGCTGGCCCAGTATGTTGGACCAACTCATATCAATCAGAAGTCAAGACAATTTCTCACAGGCATAGCTACATGTTTATTTAATCTGAAGAGTCCTTAGACGTTCCTTCTTCCCAAGTGATTCTAAGTTGTATCAAGTTCACAAAGAAAACTAAGTAGGTTAGGATTTGGTCTTTATGCCCCATTTGTGAACTGAATTTATAGAAATCTTAGGGTAGCAAACAATCCTTGAATTCTGATTGGGTTTACTTCTCATTCTGTAATATATGTATATATTTAATCAGATGTTTTACAGTGTCTGTCCCCTAAGCCAAACCAGCACAATGTCACCAATGTAATGGAACTGTGTAATACCTTGCAGAAGAGACAGAAGATCAAGATTTCTGAAACAAGACAGGAACACTAAAATACCCTCAAGGTAGAACAGTAAAGGCATATTAATGACTTATTGGAAACTAATAGAAGGTTGTTTGTAGTGTTCCTCATGGCTGTGCATGGATGAACATGAAAAGGATTCCACAAGTCTAAAACTGTATACCAGATATCAGGACAGCTGATAGATGCTTAATAAAGTAAAACTACATTTTGTACAACAACTGTGACTGTAGTCAACACTTAAATGTATGTCAATCACCTGTCATTCTCCATGATCCATCCATCTTCTGTATAAGACCAACAAGAAAGCTAAAGAGAGATGTGGTGGCATCGTCGTGTAGCTTTAAATTCTTGATGCTGGTGTTAATCCTTCTAATTCACCCAAAGATGTGATACATTTTAGTTTACTATTTTGACATATAGAGACAGCTCCAATGGCTTCCATTTGATCAATCCAAACACAATGATACACCTCATTAAAGAGTTCAGAGAACAAACATAGAATTCTGCTCCTTTCTAAATTATACCTAGACAATTTATGCATCCTAAAATGAGAGAAAAGGGCCACATGTTGAGTTTGGGAGCTATTTTAGTTAATGCTATATTGCTATGAAGAGACACTATGACTAAGGAAACGCTTATAAACTAGTTAGGCAATTAATTGGGGGCTTGCCTACAGTTTTAGAGGGTTAGTCTAGTCATCTTGATAGGATGCAGGCAGGCATGGTGTTGGAGCAATAGCAGAGAGCTTTTTACATCCTGATGCACAAGCAATGGGGAGACAGAGAGAGAGACAGAGAGAGACAGAGACACAGAATGAGAGACAGAGACAGGGACAGAAAGATAGAGAGTCAGAGACAAAGATAGAGAGAGGGAGGGAGGGAGAGAAGGAGGGAGGGAGGGAGGGAGGGAGGGAGGGAGGGAGGGAGAAAGAGAGAGAAACTGGACCTATTAGGGCTTTTGAAACTTCAAACCCAAATCCCAGTAACACACGTCCTCTAAGAAAACCACAACTACTCCAAGAAGACCATACTTCTTAGTCCTTCCAAAAAAGTTCCATTAATTGTTGAACCAGAATTCAAATATACAAGGCTATGAGTCCATTCTCATCAAAACACCATAGGAACACACTACATTCATCACGAGTCAGACCTTGTATAAGTACATTTATTGCTGACCTTCATAAGACCCTATTTTTATGAGCATTCAATGCATATTTATTACTGGAAGCCAGAGCAAATAAAATATAAAAGTGAGAACAGCATATGTAACAACTCTATTGCCAAAAAGAAACATATTAGGAAATTTAAAAGGTAACATGATGAAACATTTTAAATGCTTTCATTAAGCATTACTTTAAAATATTTAATTTTTTACAATTCAATATAAGATTACTGTGTTTACATTATTTCCCCATATCTTCTCATAAAGTTATTCTATGTCCCTCCCAGCCTCTCAAGTTCATGGCCTCTTTTTCTTAATTGTTATTGTTATGTGTATATGTATATAAATAAATGAACAAAACCTGCTGAGTCCACTTAGTATCACTAGTGTGTCTATGGTTTCAGGTCTAACCCGTTAATACTGAATCACCAATTAGTGGGCTCATCCTTGGGAAAGACTGATTTTCTCACTCTCAGCAGCCATTAATAGTTAAGACCCAGGCCAGCCCAAGATTTTCTCACAGGCCCTAATGAACGTAACAACGTGGCTCAGGTTCTAAGATCAACAACTGATAAACAGGATCTCATGAAACTGGAAAGCTTCTGTAAGGCAAAGGACACTGTCAATAAGACAAAACAACAGCCTTCAGAATGGCAAAGGAGCTTCACCAACCCTTCATCTGACGTAGAGCTAATATTCAAAATTTATAAAGAACCCAAAAAGTTTGACACCAACAACCCAAATAACCCAGTTAGAAAATGTGATGCAGAAGTAAACAGAGAATTCTCAACAGAGGAATCTCAAGTAGCGGAGAAGCATGTAAAGAACTGTTCAAAGTCCTTAGTCACCAGGGAAATGCAAATCAGAACAACTCTGAGGTTTCATCTTATAGCAGTCAGAATAATTAAGATCAAAAACTCAAGTGATAGCACGTGCTGGCAAGAATGCAGAGCAAAGGAAACATCCCTCCACTGCTGGTGGGAGTGCAAACTTGTATAAACACTTTGAAAATCAATTCGGCAATTTCTTAGAAAATTGAGAATACTTCTATCACAAGACCCAACTATACCACTCCTGGGCATATACCCAAGAGATGCTCCACCGTCCCATAAAGAAACTTGCTCAACTATGTTCATAGCAGCTTTATTGATAATAGCCAGAAAGTGGAAACAACCTAGATGTCACTTAACTGAATAATGAACAAAGAAAATGTGATACATCTACACAGTGGAATACTATTCAGCTATTACAAACCAGGATGACATGAATTTTGCAGGCAAATGGGTGGAACTAGAGAATATCATACTGAATAAAATAACCCAGTACCCAAAGGACATGCATGGTATGTACTCACTTAAAAGTGGATATTGCCCATAAAACACAGGATACCCATGATACACCCTAAATAAGAGCTACTATATTGTAGAGCTTTCATGGGCATAGCTTTCCTATCATATATAAATGACACATTCTAACAGAAGACACCATGGATCTCTGAAATCTTTCAATCCCTCTTCTGTGGTGTTCTCTAAGCTTTACGTAGGAGATGCATTGCAGATGTATCACTTGGAGCACAGGTCTTTGTGGTCAATAGCTCTCTGCATTGTGGCCAGTGTGGCTATCTATATATGCTTCGAAAAGCTTTTCTAGTACCAGGTAAAAGCTACACCTACATGTGGGCAGGAGGATAAGTATTTAGAATGAAGTTTAAACTTACACTGGTTTAGGAAAGTAACAGGAGTGCTTTCTCCTCTAGGTTCCATGGCCTCATCAGCCATGAGTAGTGGGAAAGGTTTACAGCAGCAGACATGAGTTCCCCACTACTGTGTGACATTTAGTTCAGTTAGAATGTTGTTGATTATCCCCAAGTTATAAGTGCTAATATTACAAATTTGGGAACATATCGCTGTGCTGGTCATTGTTGCAGTTTGGAAGTTTCACATCTGGGTAGGATTATTGTTTCTCTTCCTTGGCAGCTTGCATAGCACCTCCAGGTATTAGGAGATCGATTCCTAAAGGAAGAAGCATCTAGGTCAGATCCAGCTTGCTTTCCCCACCACATGTACCTAAGATGTGTAGTGTCTTCAGAAATAGATACTAACCTTTCATGTTTTACGGTCTCTTGGACTCTCCTGAACAGCAACTCAAAAGTATTTTTCACATGCGTCTTATATGGAATTTTGTTAGTCTGTGGTTCTTGGGCACTACAGTTATGAAACTGTAATAAGTACCAAACTGTGTAATGATTACCAAACTGTTTAGTAATTTCCAAACTGTGAAGAGATATTATGATCAAGAAAATTCTCATAAATGAAAGCATTTAATTAGAGGATTCCTTACAGTTCTAGAGAATTAGTCCATGGTCACAAACACACAGGCATGACACTGGAGCAGTAGTTGAGAGTTTTATAACCTGATCCCCAGGCAGAAAGAGACACTGGGCTTGGTAAGGCTTTTGAAACTTCAAAACCAACCCTCAGGGATACACCTCCCTGAATGAGACCATACCTACTCCAAGAAGGCAACACCTCCTAATCCTTCCTATAGAGTGTTTGTAACTATATATTAAAGAATATATAATAAACATGATATATGTACATACACGTATACTTACATATTTATAATATATAATTTTAAGTAAACATAAAATAATGGTTCCTTATATTTTTAACGTTCTTGGTGTCATTTATTCCTCCCCTCCTCTGTATTATCCTCCCTCTCCACTCCAGTTAAAGATAGTCCCCTTGTTACCGATTACTCCCTCACAGCACCTGTATTCTGGTAGCCCCCTCTCTTGAGTTCCTTTCTCTCTCCCAACATGGACTCTTCTTGCTTTCCTACTATCTTCAAGTTTCATATCACATCTACAACTTTGGAGCTAGAATCAACAAACATGAGAGAAAATTTGTCTTTCAGTTACCTCAATCATCATATTTTCCAGGTTCATCTGTTTAACTTCCGATTTCATCAGTTCATTAGTTGAAGGACATCTAGGTTGTTTCCACTTCCTAACTATTGTGAATAGAGTGAAAATGAACATAGCTGAGCAAGTATCTGTGGAATAAGATACAAGAATGCAATATGTTTCACTGTACTGAGGCCAGAGATATAAGATCCCTATAGCTGGGCTTATAACTGGCTTTCAGCCACCCGATGAGGATAATGTAAATGCAATGAGCAAAATTGAACCCTCTCTGGCAACTAAACTAATTTACACATATCCACGCAAAGAGACACACATATACGTATGATTTCAAAGGAAAGTAAAAGTCTTTCTTTAAGTTTTAATATAGTCATCCCTTCCTTACCCAAAATGACCTACAGCCTCGTAGTAAAATGACTGTATAATGTGGGCGCTGGTATTTGAAATTGAGTTCTTTTCAAGAGCAGTCCATGATACTAACCTCTAAGCCATCTTTCTGGACCTTAACAGTAAGATTTTAAAGTATTGTAACAAGGTCTTTCCAGGAAACACGGCCCCCTCTTTATACACAGGATTCTGAGTCTGTTAACTGAATCAATTCTGGAAATTGGTTGGGACTACAATTCTCTGCTGCTGTAATTTAAGGTAGTTGTTCTTTTATTTAATCTGGAATTCTTTTGCTTATATAAATGAAGCAGGGACTCAGTAGAGCAAGAACTGACTTCACTTATGGGAACATCTTGATTAATTAGGCAAACCAAAGGGCTACGTGACTCAGATCATAGAGAGCATTTCTTGGCTTTCGCTATTATAATAAATATCTTGCCGGGCGGTGGTGGCGCACGCCTTTAATCCCAGCACTTGGGAGGCAGAGGCAGGCGTATTTCTGAGTTCGAGGCCAGCCTGGTCTACAGAGTGAGTTCCAGAACAGCCAGGGCTACACAGAGGAACCCTGTCTCAAAAATAAATAAATAAATAAATAAATAAATAAATAAATATCTTAACTTACATTTGAGATTCTCTGCTGCCACTCAGTCCGTGCTATTCTTAGGCCGAGTTATACCCACTGCATTCAAAGTATTCAATTCCTATTATTCTGCTGGATATAATATAGTATTAAACTGACCCCCAGTGACTTAGTTATGCCCATAGATTAATGTGTCTCTCTACCCCTCATCAAAGAAGCTTCTGTGTCCGACCACCAGAGGTGCCAGGGACTAAATCATCAACCAAAGAGCATACATGGATGAGTCCATGGCTCCAGCTACACATGTTGCAGACGATTGGTTTATCTGGCATCAATGGTCCTGTGGAGGCTTGTTGCCCCAGCATACGTGAATGGTAGAGGGGTGAGGCAGGAGTGGGTTGGGGGAGCACCCTCTTAGAGCCAAAGAGGAGGGGGGATGGGAGGAAGTTTGCAAAGAGGAGACCAGGAAGGGAGACAACATTTGAAATGTAAATAAATAAAATAACCAATTAATTTTAAAAAGCACAAAAAAGGGTTAACACAGAAACCCACATACTATATGAAATTCTCAAAGAACTAATAAAGAAAAAAAGCAAATTTTCTGCCATTTTCTTTTGCTACCTCAAATGTGAATCCTGGGTTGGAGACTTAAGAGTCCCTCGATTTCAAAGGGTTCATCCCACTGACCTGTATTTATGCTTCTAATTTCTTTAAGGTAGGTGTGTGTGTGTGTGTGTGTGTGTGTGTGTGTGTGTGTGTGTGTGTGCTTTACAAGTTTTGTGCCAAATAATTCACTGTTAAGAAAGAAAGGCAGTAGAACAGATAACATGAGCCAGCTTAGCTTCATAATAACCATCATATAACAAAACATAAACTGACCTAAAAATGTGAAGAATTTAACCACCATTTCTAGGTAATCAAAATCTGGACCAGAAATGCAGTTTATTCCTAAGTAATAATTATGTTCTCAAGCATCTTGGTTTCAACATATCCCTCAAGACCAAGAAAATGAACTTCAATTTGTTTGTCTTCGAATACAGTACAATTTGATTTTATGATAAATCAGACGGCCCTAAAATGAATAGCTATCAGGTGCAGGATATTATTATAGTAATTTATAACACATAACACAAACAGCTCTTCTAGTGTGATGAATTAGCTTCCTAATGATGGTGCTACCATAATAGATCAACTAACACACATGCAAGATGAATACAATTTGGGTTTTTGATTTTTAGTATAGAAAATTGTATCATAAGTGGTTTCATGATTTTTTTTAGCATTTAATTGTTACTTCTTAATGTACATAAACTAGTCTTATATATTTATGTTATCTAATTCTGTCATTAACAAAACCACAAATGAGTAAAAGTACAATTCTTTGCAAGTATGAAATATTAAAATCATGTACCCCTTAACATTGGTTTGGATTACAAAATGTAAGTTGGTCACAATGGCCTCTATTTCTGGTGTTTATTTTTTCTGTAATATCTTCTTTTGTATAGCATGTGAAAAAAATTTAAGTACTATCTTTTAGGTAATCACAGGCTGTAGCCACAAAAATATAGCTTTGTGAGACCACAAAAAGATAATCTAGTGAAGATATTTCTTCAAATGTTAGATAGGAAATGCATTGCTTCAAGATACTGTTTCTGGTGGTCCATTATGCTACAATAGAAAATTAATACAATTAGACCAAAGAAGGTGTGATAACTAATCTTATCAACTTTACTATTTTTTTATCTGAAATCAATTAAAATTCAAGCTGCTTAGCAGTCCTATGAAGGACTTTCCTGGTCAGATTATCTGACGTGTTGAAATCCACCCTAAATATGGATAATACTTGCCGAGGGTAGACCAGATTATAAGATAAAAAACACAGAAGAAGAAAACTTTGGTTTTTTTCACCATGTTTATCTTCATGGATCTTCTTGCTGGGAAGATCATCTGTCCTGATGCTGCTCTATTCCTTTTGGGGGGATTAGAACCAGCTTTCTCGCTCTTCCAACACAGAAAGAAGGCCCACAGCTCTCCAAGAACTTTCTAGGCCTTCAGCTTATATTGCAACTGTTTAGGCATCAAGCCTCATGAACTAAGCAACTATGGTATTCTTGGCCTTTCCAAAGTGAAATGGCTATTATTGTGCCACCTGGACCATGTTCTATAATCCAATCAAACAAGTCCTTATTTATACATATTAATATATACATATTAATATGTACATATTAATTCTACCAGTTCTTTCCTTTAGAAAATCCTTACTAATACAGAAAATTCTTCCCAAATTCCTGATCTAAAGCTAGAATGTATTTTCCACATGAATTCGACATTATAACCTATTTAGACTTAAAGAGAATGTAATGAAATATATCCCTGAAATATTGATAGGGCAAGAAAATTTATCAACAAAGTGCAGACATTTTATTATCTGATAGATAAACTATATTTCCTGTTATCAAAGAGATTATAATATAATGAAGGAGAGAAACACAAAAGCAGATTACTTCAACAAGTATTCACTTCTATTTTAGACTAACAGAATATAGACCTGGGAAAGGTGGTAGAGAAATGTATGCTTTTCTTGACAAAATGGTTGTGAAATGAGACCATTCTGAAAGAATAAAGAAACATCTAGGACATTTATTGATAGCAGCACAAAATAGTCATTTTGTGACAGAAAGCAGGCCTTTTTCCTCCACTGGTTATTTCCTTAACCATTTCAACAATTCAACAATATAGATGGAACTTCACTTTAAGAATGAAGATATTGAGCTTTGTTTCCATAGTGTAGTAGTTATCACACGCACCTCTTAAATGAAAATATTAAGAGTTTAAATAACAGCTATTGGTGATAAAGAATTCCTATAACTTCTTTCTATGCTCCCGCCATAAGACCCTCAGTTAAGAAATACACTTCAGTCTCTTTTCTGACATTTTGAATTCATATGATCTTCACGTCTCCTTCCCACCAGTTGATGATATTTCATGTTGTTCATTTTTTTGAGGTATCAAGTGTGCACTATATAATTCCTATGTAACTACACACACACTCATACACTCATGCACAAAATATATGTAAAGTGATTGCTGATTAATAATTTTTGACTATTTTTGGTACTTCATATGCCTAGAAATACACCTTGAAATGAAAATGCTCAATAAATAGTAAGGGGATGTTTAGAGTCACTGTAGGCTGAAACAATGAATAAAGATGATTTATGTGTCTTTTGACACATAAATCTATTTATGTGTCTATTTCTGTGGGTGTGATATTTTTGACACTAGGAAGAGAAATCATGGCTTTACACCTAGTGGGAAAGTACTGTATCACTGAGCTATCATCTTGGCTCAAGATTTATTCTTACTTATAATCATTTCAGGGAAATAACAAAAAATAAATTGGATGAGGATAAAAATTAGGGGATCCATTGACGATAGATAAAAATAGACAAATAGATGATAGATATTTATATATAAACAATTGTTTTGATTTTGAGACTTCTAAACCTATTTTAGAAGAGTAATCAACTGATACATGACAGCTATTATTACTTAACTTTGACTCAATGCTTTTCTTTTCTTTATTTTCATCCCAACTGCTGCCTTCCCCTCCCAATCTCCTTTCACAGAATCTCTTACCCAACCCCTTCTCCTCTGAGAGGGTGCCCCACCCTAGGTATCCCCCCAGTCTGGCACATCAAGTTTCTGCAGGGTCAGGCACATCTTCTCCCACTGCTGCCAGAAAAGGCAACTCTATGTCCTTGCATTGCTTTTTGACAGGACAAATTTTGGGTTGAAAGTTTTGTGGATGGGTTGGTGTCCTTATCTCTCCATGGGGGTCCTGCCTGGCTATAGGGGGTGGCCTCTTCTGATTTTATGTCCCCACTGTTAGAGATCTCAGCTAAGGTCACCCATATTGACTCATGGGAGTCTTCCTCATCCCAGGTCTCTGGGGCTTCCTAAAGATTCCTCCCATCTCCCACCCCCAGCATCTGAAGATTTCCATTCATTCTCCTGTAACCCTGGCCAGGCCATCTCTTCTGTTTCTCCCCACACCTGATCCTGACCACCCTCATTAACCCCCCTTTCCTCTCCCACCTAGTTCCCTTTATTAATGAAGTAGTTTACTGTAGTAAACTGTAGAGTCTTTTCTTTAAAAACTTAACTCTCTGGAGCAGAGACTGAAGAAAAGGCCATACAAAAACCACCCCACCTGGGGATTTATCCCACATGCAGACACCAAACCCAGACACTATTGCTGATGCCAAGAACTGCATGCTGATAGGAACCTGATATGGCTGTCTCCTGAGAGGCTATGCAGAGCCTAACAAATACAGATGAGGATGCTTGCAACCAACCATCAGACTGAGCATGAGGACCCCAATGGAGGAGTTAGGGCAAGGACTGAAGAAGCTGAAGGGGTTTGCAACTCCATAGGAAGGACAACAATATCAACCAATCAGACCCCCCACCAGAGTTTCTAGGGACTAAACCACTAAGCAAAGAGGACCCATGGCTCCAGCTGCATATGTAGCAGAGGATGGCTTTATCTGGCATCAGTGAGGGGAGGCCCTTGGTCCTGTGAAGGCTCAATGCCCCAGTGTAGGGGGATGCTAGAGCAGTGAGGTGGGAGTGCATGGGTGAGTGGGGGAACACCCTCATAGAAGCAGGGGGAGGGAGGATGGAATAGGGGTATGGCAGAGGGAACACAGGGAAAGGGGATAACATTTGAAATATAAATAAATAAAATACACAATAAAAATCTGTGGGGTTGGGGGAGTGGGGGGTGTGGGTGTAGGTGTGGGTGTGTGTAGGTGCATGTATGTGTGTGTGATGTATATGTTCATACACCTCCATGCATAAATGTGAATGCAAGTGCATACTTGCTGTGACACCATGGGGACATCACAGTGTTAAGACTACTTAGGGTGTTAGTCCTTACTTTCTACCTTGAGACATGCTTCCTCTTATTTATGTCTAAGCTTTGCCTTTCAATTGTTTTTGTTTCTATGAATTGTTATGGGCTAGTTACATTCTAATTAAGAGCATTTTGAGAAATTTTATGCATTAGTTTTGTGGAGCAGTGAAGTTTCAACAGAAATTAGTTTTCACCAAGTAGTGAATTGTATCATGACCTTCCAAAATATTTTCATGGTTATTCCCTAGAAATTGGATATAACCTTATTTGAAAGTAAAAAATAGTCTCTTCAGATGCTATGTCAAGGATCTTAAGGTAGGGTCTTCTTGGACTAAGTTAGGTGAACCATAAATTTAATTTCAAGTGTTCTCACACACAAAGAAAAAGGAAGAATACACAGTCATAGAAGAAAAAGCTATCTGAGGACAGAGGTGGAGACAAAACAGTCTATACACAAGTAAGAGAATATATTTTTGTTGCTTAACTTATCAGAATTCTGATAAGTTCTATGAAAACCATTGGAAACTAATATATTGGTCATTCTGAATTCTAATAAGTAATTCAAATATAGCATTAATCTTTCCCAAACAAAACTTTAGGTTGTTATTAAACTCTGTAAAACACCCAGAAAATATACAGAAAAGAGGAAAGATATTTTTTTCCCGAATAAAACCCAACGTCTTGATAACATCCAAGTCTTGATGGAATAGCTGAACTAATCAGTCACTGATAATCAATACAGAATGGTCAGAAAACAAATACAGCCTGAAATACCTTTTGTTATTAGCCTTTGAAAATTATAATTTTCAGAAACAAAGGAATTTTCAGAGACAAATGCTCAATTGCTTATTTCACAGTGTGTTAGTTACATCTCTTGTGCTAATAACCAAATAGCTGCCACAAAGCAAATTCAGCATAGAGGGGTTTATTTTGTCATATAGTTCCAGAAAGTACATTCCTTTGTGTCAAGGAAACCATGTTTGGCAACAAAAACCATGGTCACATAACATCCCAGGTCAGGAAACAGAGCACAAGAGAAACTGATCAGGCTATAAAACCTCAAGGTCTACTTCCAGTGATGTACTTCCATTACCAAAGGTTGTGAAACTTTCTAAAATAGTACCAGCAGAATATAGTGGTCATTTCCATTTAAACTATGACATACAAACAAAATAGAAAATAATCAGAGCCTTAGGCAAAATGCCTGTCCCACAAAGATGAGGAAGTTCATAAAATTTTGGAAGTAACTAAGCTTCCGCTTAGAAAGGTTCACAAGTGCAATGCAGACCGCTCTCCTTATGACAAGCCCTGAGGAGTTGGGTCCCCACATCATAAGAACCTGTAGGGATGTTCTTGCAGAATCTCCTGGCCTTTCTTGAGGGAACGCTTGCTTCTCTTTTGCTTTGTGTTTTCATCCCTGGCTTTGCTATTGGAAGTCTTTACTTTCACTTGTCTGTAACAGACATTTCCTCAGAATCAGAAAAGCAAGCTCAGACTACGATCCATTCTTGTTTGTCTCTGAGGATCATGGGAATGAAATATATCACTACTCCTCTGTTAATAATGGTGATGCAGTTGAGTCAACCCAAGGTCTTGGTCTGGGTACATCAGCTAATGTCCAGATGTTCTCTTCCTATGGGAACTTAGTTCTGACAAAATTTTGCTCAGCAACCTGTTCCAAACGACAGTTAGTTGATTATCAAAAATTGGAAAGGTCTTGCTGGATCATTGGTTCCAAAACCTAACAGGAACACTCAGAGGTGAGCCAAACAAGGATGAGGAACTGACTCAGGTCACTAATTTGCTGAGAGCCCTGGGCATTAGAAGAGAATATACAGAAAATATACAGAATTAGATATCCTAATTAGGATGCTAGGTGACAAAGGTTAAATCAGAATTTCCTAGTATATCACCTCTCTATACTGTAACCACAATCACTACCAGCCATGTTCACTTGGTTACATACCAGTGTGTTTGGTTAGATATTAACTACTTCCTGAAGTTGTGTTTCCTTTCTTGATACTGTTCATGGGTTAGCAGGAAACCTTGGAGATTGAGGAGGAGGAGAAGGAAAGGGGGGAAAGTACAGTATCCACATTATTGTTAAACACAAGAGATTCTTAAAAGAGATTGTTCGTGAGTAAATGAATGTAAAATATTTTCAGCTATGAAAAGATAGATGTATAAATAAAGGTGACCTGAGATGCCTTGGTGCCAGTGAGTGTGAGCTGCACCTCTTAGCTAAGGTCTTCTTATTCACTCCACACATCCTCATTCAGGTTCTGAACCCTGCCGGGGCTGGATTTCTTTTCATAAATCAATAATACATTGTTGACAGATTCAACTATTTTGTAGTTCATATTCTTTAGTATAAAAATATCAAGAGGATAGTCTATGATGAGCATCAGAACTTGCAATATGGTTAACGTGATAGTTACTTTTATCTCTAGAGTCCCATCCACCCTTGCCGCCACATAACCATAAATAAAAATCTATGTATGTCTGTCTCTTATCAATGTCTGTCCATGAAATCATAATTATTTCTTTGAACTTTTTTCTACCATTTACAAAATAGGAGTATACATTCTACAAAGGTTTTCAAGATTTTGAAATAATGTATGAAAGGACTGGGTATATTGCTCAGTGGTTGATCTTGAATCTCATGATACTTAAATTATCCAACACAGAAATCAGTTCATGTAGATCTATAAAATATTTATTAATGACATTTTAGATAAAAATGAAATCAATTATAAACCATTAATTATTATGTTGGAAAATAGCCTTTCTCAGCAAACTTAACTTCTAACTCATCAAGTTCTTGCTTTTGTTTTTGAAATTTTATCACTAACTGTTAATGCAACAAATTCCATTTCAGTGTATATGCTGATAATCTTAATATTCATTGGTTATTCATCTTTAATATGCATAGGGATGACTCTAATTTTAAGGCTGAATAAAATAAAATCAGTGAGGTGTTATTTTAAAGATTTCCTTACAAAGTCTATCTTGTAAAATATTGAATTTACTCTTTGGATTATTTTTACTAATAAAGTTAAAGCTTTTCTTTATATAACAGATTTTTCTGGGCAAAATGTAGCACACATCTGTACACTAACCTCAGAAACAATTCTACCATACGCCAAAGTAATAATTACCCCAATGTCCAACTTAGTGTACCAATGAATGTTTTTAATTGAGATTAGTTTGCTAATGAGAGTATGGGTGTGGGGTTCCTTCCAAGGAGCAGAAATATCTCAAGAGCAGTTGCACCATGAGAAATCCACCCCAGCCTCCATGACCACACGAGAAACTTGCAGTCCTGAAGCTCTCTGCTCTCTGTACAGCTTTCCACATTAAAAATGTCTCTTTTCTTCAATCTGCATAGTTAGAATCTTGCCCTGCTCCAAGAGTTATTTACTTCTTTTTACTTGCTGGGCAGTAACCCTTAGCAATTCCTGTTTTCCTTGCCCTTCCTGGAGCAACTGTTTTCATTTGGAGGGGATGATGCAATTCAGAGAAACCTGATTTACAGCAACTTCAAGTCTCTCCAAATGGACCTTAATTAATCATCAGTCTGACTTCATAAAAAGAAAGCTGGATTAAATTTTGAAAGTTAACAAATGTACATGTTTCTTGGACATAAATAATGGTATTTCCTGGGACAACTGATTTTAAAAAAAACACATGTCACTTGTTTGAAACATTAAATAAAGCTGAAATGTAATCAAGTGACTTTACAAACTATAGTATTTCAGCTTGTCCTTCATTCTTGACCCTTTAGCTTCAGAATATTCTGCATGGAGATGAGAAAAACTCACTACAATAGTAAAACGAGTAGGAAAATGCCCCACTAACATAAATACAATTCCTAAAGTACAACTAGTTTATGTTTTTAAGGAATTAAGTTAGCTTACTGAAAATGAAAAAGGTTTTAATTTTCTCATTCTCCTTTTTTATTAATGATTAGTTATTCTTGAGAATTGTGTGCTCACACGTGTGCGTGCGCGCACACACACACACACACACACATATCATATATATAGTAATAAATGGTCATATCCTTATTTCCTCTTCCCTCCAGTTTTCTTAATATCTCTCTGAATGTGAACATTATTTTATTTTTGTTTCTTTTATTCTTTTTTTTTCTGATGACCCAGTAATCCAACTAGTGTTTCTAATATGTGTGTTGGCATGGCCACACCCACTGAAGCATGGGAAATCAGTGGCCATGCTCTCAAAGAAGGATGATTTCCTTCCCCTTTCAGTTATCACTGGTCAATAGTTCCTCAGTGAGGAATGGCCCTGGGTGAGCACCACCACCACCGAGGCCAGAATTTTCGCTGAATGTATCTTGTGCAGATTTTCCGACAGTAATGGCATCACATGTGACTTCATGAATACAATAGCTATGTCATGTCTGGAAGATAGCATTTTACAACATTGTCCATATCTTCTGGTTCTTGCATTCTTTCTGTCTCCTCTTACACCACAGTCCTTGAGCCTTGTGTGGCAGAGAGGTTGATTTATGTCTGAGTATTCATGGTCACTGTTAGAGGGTCTTTGTTTAGTTATTCATCTCAGCATTGACTGCTCTCCTCTGCAGAACAGAATTGTCTCTGACTAACTGGGTCGATAGGTATAAATACAAATATTTAGAGGACAATTTGACAGCATGGCCATTTAGGAGAAAAATAATAGAAAGTTCTACCCCAAGGCCCATGACCTTGCTAGCCATGGACTTTTGACTAGGCATGAAATTCTCTCCTGTGGAGTAGGTCTCAAAACCAGTCAGAAAGCAGTTAGTTACCCCATAATATCCATACCAGTATTTCTTCAGTGGGCAGATCTTGCTGGCAGGCCAGAATTGTAGCATACAGGGGTCAGTGATGGGTAAGACCATTGATACATTAATCTCCTTGGTTTGGATTCTGGGTTTTGTGCTTTTTTGTTTTGTCTTCTTTTGCCAGCATCCTGGATATACCTTATGGCACTATGGAAACCACATATCAGGAAGCAAATTTCCCAAAGACCCAAATTTAAAAAAAAATCCCAAATAGTATTTTTATTTAATGTCTCTTAAATCTATGATGTCATTTTGTTTCTTGTTAAGCTACTAGAATATAAATAAAAGTTATGCCTCAACCTATATATCTGTTACTTCACCTTGATCCATGATAACAGTGTCTTGGATAATTCGTTAGAGTGTATCTTGTCAGAAATGGCAATTGTAAACTACTTTATTCTGATCTTTGCCAAACATATTCCCAGAAGAGAGCATATAATGATTTAATTAGAAATGACTGTTTTATTTGTAATAAGAAAATCAGAGTTTTCATAAAAATGTCACATTTAAAAAGAGGAATTAAACAATATCTACCTGCTGATCTTTATAATTGACTAGCTATTCTTGTGAATATGCTCTGATTTGATGGCAAAGAATAGAGAAGCAACTATTCACATATTGCTGTATAAATTTAAATAAAGTTTTTAAAGACAGGATTAAAAATTCAGCCTCCTCTTTGTAAGAGCTACTGTGAGAATACAGTAGAGGTGGAGGGTGGTGGCTTCCAAACTTGAATGCATAAACTCAAATGCTGCAGAAAGTCCCACAGGACAAAACCACTGGGAAGGGCAAAGATGCTGTCTTTTATTATTCCAGAGAGTACATCAGAAAATGAGAAACAGCATCATTTTGTGTCCTAAGATTAAATGATATCAACTTCTCCTGGCTGCCTAAAGCAGTTCATACTCTTTCAAATGTAGTTTTCAAATTGCACTTTGCTGAAATTATATCTAACATAGTCTGGCAGAAACTATAATTGTTTCCTAGCAGTAGTGTATAAAATAATATTAAACTATTTGCAATGATTAAAATTCCTTCAACAAATGTATATAGAAACAATTGGCAGAGGTAACTGCTGTGTGTTTCTATTGTTGTTCAGTTCGTACGGCACTGCTTTTGGCCAATTTGAAATGAAAGAGCCAAGAAGCTCATTTTCTTTGAAAAGAAATTCACAAACTAAAATCTCCTTTATCTTTTACTCATTGTCATCAAAAATAAATAAATGATACAAATGATTCTTTCACTAGTTGAAAAAAAAAAGTCGAACCAGAAATTATGTGAAGTTGGGGTTATTGAATTATTCATGGGTTCTGATTGAATGGGATGATTATTTCTGGACTTAAAAGATAATAAATACTGTCTAGATAGTGTTTTAGTGAAACAGTGCTGGGGGGGAGCAGCTGACTTCTTTACAAACTTGAGTCTAATTAAGGAGAAGCTTCCTGATGAATTCATTCTAAGAAGTACATGTTTGCATGTACGTACATGTGTGTTTGTGTGTGAATACACCCATACATGTGTCGGTTACTCCATCTACACGTGTAAAGTGTCTTAGATGATTCTAGTCATGAGCAACCTGCAGCTAGCTTTTCACTCTGTTCTCTGCTGTCAGCCACCACACAGCATGTGAATAATTTTCAAAAAATTCATATCAAAATCACTAAACGGTCATGCTATGTAATTGTTTGTCAGTGAACAGTCAACTAATCTTAAATTATAGACCAGTGCGTTCTCCCCAGGTTGATTTCAATGAATGAATTTTTCTGAATTTATTGTCACTATAAACCACACAGAGTAGTGAAAAGTGAAGATGAAGGCTGTGCTCCTGAAGGAAATCACAGAAAGATGTTCTTTTGTTGAAGGTCTGAATGCACGGGCATAAATAAATTCGACAATTGGGTTCAGAGAAAGTAAAATTAGAAGTGAAGATGTTACAAACAGACTTATAGCTTAATAGTTATAGAAATAGACGGGAATCTGTTAACATTAGAGAAAATTGTTATTGATTGCTGGTTTGTTTAACAAGAGACAGTTGCCTTTTCTTTTTATAGAACAACTTTTTTTCTAGAAGTAATATGTAGTCTATTAGTAGTATAGGAACATAAAACAAAAAGCCCATTAGCAACTCAATAATTTGTAAAATTTACACAGACCAATCTTCTAGACAGCTTGCTCACACCTTTAGAGAACACACAGTTTTCAGACATTTCCTTGTCCTCAACCATAACTAATCCTGCAGCTTAACTGGGTGCTTAAAAGATGTTGGAATTAACATGCGTGGACTGTCTCATGGAACAGGTGTGGATACAATTTGAATACTCCCATTTCCACCCAGCTGTTGCTTTTTCTTTTATGATCTTAGGGGCAAATGTGGGGTCCATTGTTCTTATTCTAGTTTGGTTGTATTGAGTAAACATGCTTTTTCAGCTGATAGAGCTGACCTATGCATGAATTTTTGCTGTATTTCCATATAGAATGTCCAAAGAATATTATTCTCAGATTGAAGGAAATACACTTGAAACTTGTCAGTGTTGGGTGAACAATGGTACTTGTGACTGCTGGCATTTCTCCCACTTGTATTTAGAAATAGGAGGATCTCCTTCAAAGACTGAGAATGAGAGACTTCATCTCTCTACTTCCTGGAAATGCGAGCTACATCCCTGGTGCTTTCACTTGTTAGTATGCTCAGTGTCCATCTGCTGGTCCAGCCACGTTCTGACTCCTCCTCAAGGCTGTCATGGTTGGCAGAACATTCACAATCAGTCTGTCCCCAATAGAGCTCTCTGCATTTGGCTTCCCAGTCCATGAGCTCTGCCATAGGCAGCACACAAGACATGTTTGCAGATGAAAAGCAGTGCCTGTGGATACAACCAGCCGCAGAATGCAGGTTTCTTTGCCAGCATTCAAAATAATTTGCCATTGGTACTATTGAATGAGAAAAAAAAATGCATTTTGGAAAGAAAATATATGGAACAAATATCTTTGATATGAGAATCAAATCGAGTTGCATGGAGGTCTAGAAAAACACAGAGGGAAAAAAAAAAAAAAAAACCAGCATGAGTTGGAAAACTTCCAGAGTCCTCAAACAGATATTTTTTTTCCTCAACTTTAAAAGTATCATGGATGAAAAACAAAACAGGTTCAAAGAAAGGTAAAAAAAAAAAAAAAAAAAAAAAAAAAAAAAAAAGCTCTGCCCTTACTCAGTGTATTTCTCTACATTCACATCAATCTTTGTTCTTTTACAGTGAGGGACTTGGCTTATTTATAATTACAGTTTACAGTGCTAGCCTCATGCTCAGTGATCTGTGGGGCTTCGCTTTGACCGCGCTTTGCAGAGATTCATACTCTGTTAGCTTTGTTCCTCTGCCCCCATTCCCTGCCATGAACGCAGGTCTTTGCCAGTGAGCTCCCTGCTGCTTTCTTTACAAATAATTGTGGGAAGGATTTCACATGCATATATAAAGGGAGAGCATTTGCATCCCGATGTTAAAATGCTCAGAAGTATCTATAAACCATGCCTCTGTTCAGTGCAATCCACTTCACATTCCTGCTCAGAACAGGATACTTGTATCTTTTACCCAAAGTTCTCTTAGCTGTTTTAACTATCCTCTGATCACTGAACTTGGCAATGGACTGCATTTGGTGCCATGTAAATGAGCCATGGTGCCCAAGTTTATAGCATGATGTTCCCTCAGCTGTACATGGCACTTCCTGTCCAACTAGGACTCAGGTCAACACATTCCCATCTCGGTAAGCCTTTCTTCAACCATCAGATGCCTTTTGCTGGAACATTGCTGAAGAACAAGAGAGGTGATAAGACTTCCAAAACCATTGTCAATGTTTTCTATCACTTTTGTTCGCCTCCTGTTACTAACCAAGTACCTAAATTTTCTCTTTGATCCTCTGTTTGATCTCAAGAGGAATTAATTAAGCAAATCTTGCAAAAAGCACAATAGTAGATATAAGCTAATAAAATAATACATTTTGGTAAGCGATTATAAGCTAAATGAATAAGTCATTTTACAAAATGTACACATGTAAAAGTGACTTTTATTCGCCAGCTGCAATTATCATCTTGGAGGCTTACTGCTGATTATTCTCCCCCTTTCTAGATCTTTCTGAATTCTCACTGGCTGGTTCAACTCAACTGTTCTGGCTCAAATTCCTCTCCAAGTCAACTGACTCAATCTGGCTTCTCTTACCTTCTGACTGAATTGCTCTGCTTGACCTCAAAGTAACTCCAGCAATTTCTTCCAATCTTCTGGTTCCTTCTAATTTTCTGGCTCATTCTGTCTTCATCTGTGTCTAGCTTGTTCTCTTTGCAACCTGTCTCTGTAAAACTGCCCTGGTAAATACTGCCTCTGAACTCCACAAACTGAACTGACATGAACTCAACTCCACATCACTGCCTCTCAGTTGACTGGCAACTAATTAATTCCCCCTGTGCTGCTCTCAAACAGCTGTTCTTATGAGAATTTGGCATATACTATTTCTGACTGATTCTGTCAAATCTTTCTCTGATTCATCATATTGTCTGCCCCTCAACTAGATGTCATTGATTAGTATTAAAGGTATGATCTAAAGGATTCCAGCCAGAGAGATCAAAGGTGTGTACTAAGGGTGTGTATGTATTCCAGTGGAATCACACAGACCTAGCTATGTCTTTGGGATGAGACCCCTTGCCAGAAGAGCTATGTTGCTGGATTAAAAATCCTCTATAAACTCAATTGAAATACACCCTTCAGTTGTAATGCAGATGTATCTGTTTCTAAAACAATGTGATAAATGTATATGATCATAATAAATATATATTACATATGTAATATATACATATATCTAAACAATGTAATTAAGGTAGTGTTTTAGCCTAATAACTAATAATTTTGCTTATACTACTAATTAAGCAACAGCAGAAATTTTAATTAGGTTTTATTTTTATTTTCAGTTATTTATTTTGTTTTGATTTATGGTTTTTTTTAGATAGTTTCTTGTCTACCCCCTATTGGGCATGTTCCAAGCATTAGGTAAAATTAAGTACATGATTTTTACCTTTGAAATTCCCCCCAAATCAGCTTGAGTTGTATTGTAATTATTTTCAGTTTTTATAGGTAAAACTATTCTCTTGTGAGCTATACAAGTTTTTCTTTTCAAGAAGAAAATGTGATAGAGAATAATAAATAAATTGGTGAAGATTCCTCTCTCTTGCCCATTAAATGTGAGAACACTTGTGAAAATCTGAAAGTAATGACAGCAATAGTAACATCAACACATACAAAAGCCCAGCACCTAATGAGGGATGATGTACATTCCACAGGAGACTTTCACAAATTTTCTTTCATCTTGTTAAGGAATAGATTTTTTTCCATAGGTTTTAAGTAGTTTGTTAGGAAATGTGATTGCATTTTTCAAAGTGTCTAATTTCAATGGACTTGCTAAGTTAATTTATGCCACACTCTTAGAAGTAAGCTGTAAGTCTATTAATTAAGAATATTATGTTGATTGTATTTATTGTGGAGCTATAAGAATGTATAATAGCTATGGCTGTTTTTACTTCATTGTCTTTCCTTTAAAAAAAGTTAACAATTGGGATGTAGTTCAAGGATGGAATATTTGCCTAGAATATATTAAACACTGGGTTTTATGACCATAATGAAAAAAACAGAAAACATTAACTTTTCCCTCACTTCTACTTGAGTACTAAGTATTAGACAATTGGATATCATCAACTCTTCAAAGAAAAATTATTAACTCAATATTGAAATGAGACTTCTCTAAAATGAGGGCCTGTCTTTCACAAGACACATTAAAATTACAAAGGTTTAGGTCAAGACACAAAGTGAAGAAAAGTCTACTTGAGAGATGAACATGCTCTCCAGACAAGGCTAGCCAGTCTTCCGGTGGGAACTGAGATCAGAAATTGTGTGCTGGTATCAAGAAGCAGGATGCTAGCATTGCAAAAGTATATCACAGGTACCCCTATATGAACCATGGGGCTTAAAGTTGGAAGAACAGACTTCAGACACCAGGAAAACTAGCTAGTCAGGGAAAATAATCAACAAAGCAATGAGTCTGGTGTCAAAAACATGAGTGAAGTACAGAAAGCAGACCAGCTTTGAGAATCAAACGCACAGTAAGGAAAAAGTACCATTTAGACAGCCTAAGAACGTAAACCTCTGTATACAGATTCCATCTATAAAGGATCAGTTCCACAACCTGGGAGAGGTAACACTATAGCACGTCTTTCAAAAATGTACATGCTTGAAAAAATGAAATTAATAAATTAGATATTCTTAAAATATATCAAGAATCTTAAGTATACTACTGAATTACATAATAGCTAAAAAGCAGGACCTCTGAATTTAAAAAATACTCACATAGAGAAAATTTTTATTTTAACAGGAAAGGTGAAGCTAGGTGATGAGAGAGAGAAAGAGAGGGAGGACATGGAGGCAGATGTTCACGTGTCTCCACCAGTCAAAGATAGTTTATATATCTAGGTTGGGTATTGGGTTACACTTCTGATTGAGCATTACCAAACTTATAAATCCTTTGATTAACATTTTTTTAAAAATGTATAAAAGCAAAAAGGAAAAGGGGGCATGGGATAGGGGTTTTCTAGGGAGGGGAAATTGGGGAAAGGGGATGGCATCTGAAATGTAAATAAAATATAAAAAAATAAATAAAAAATAAAAAAATAAAAAAATACTCACATAGATGAAATGTTTTACAGTATTTTAGTCCTATCTATAATCGTAATAGCTTCTTTAATACTAAACATATTGTGTTTCTCATCTCTAAGAAACATAACAATGATAGCAGGCAGGGGCAAGTCTACCAGGTGCTGGGCTTTTGTATGTGTTGATGTTATTATAACTATCCACACTTTCAGGTTTTCACAAGTGGTCTCACATTTGCTAGGCAAAATACAGGAGTGATAAATCTCCTTTGGTGTACAGAACTAAGAATATGCCACCTGTTTCAACTATTTGAGCTTGAGAAAAAAATAGCATATTAGAATGAGATAGATTGAATTGCAGGTTGAACTTACCACTAACTAGAAATCTGATTACTAGTTTGCAACCCTATTAGCAATATCAACCAACCAGACCCCCATCTCCTACTGGAATCCCAGGGACTAAACCACAAACCAACGAGTACACATGAAGGGGGCCATGACTCCAGCTACATATGTAACAAAGGATGGCCTTGTCTGGCATCAATGGGAGGAGATGTCGTTGGTCCTGTAAAGGTTCAATGCCCCAGAGTAGGGGAATGCCAGGGCGGGGAGATAGGAGTAGGTGGGTGGGTGGTTGGGGGAGCACCCTCATAGAAGCAGGGGGAGGGAGGGGATGGGGAGTTCCAGGTAGGGAAACTAGGAAAGGCGATAACATTTGAAATGTAAATTTAAAAAAATATCCAATAAAAAAAAGCATAGTGTCAACAAAAAAGAAAACTGTTTTCAAAACACTCAGTCTTCTTAATTCTAAAATGAGAATAGACCGTATCTAACCAACATATCCAAACACTTAAAATAGTACTTACTAACTTGTTTTTATAGAACGTATTTTATAGAGATTAAATACCTCTAACATTATCTAACACATATCGGCAGATATGTGTCTTTTTTTTTTTAAAGAGGGAGTATATAGAAAGATGTCTTGAATTTTTTCTACTTCCACAGGTTAGATTTATTGAGGATGACACAGAAAATTGAAGCAAAATATTCTATTATTATGTTCTTATTTATAAAATCTGTTTTATATACTTTATTAAATTTTATTATTATTTGAGATCTATTAATTTTTACTTTTTAATTCTTTGAGGATTTTTGCATGATGTGTTTTGGTGATATTCCCCGCCCTCCTCAACTCTCCCCAGGTCTACAGTCTTCTTTTCCATTCACCCAACACCGTGTTCCTTTTATCTTCAGACTCATTGACCAATTTGCGCTGCCTAAATATTCTTAGATGTGTGGTCTTCCACAGGAGGATGGCCAACTTACCAGGGGCTTTTAAAGAAAACTGACTCTTCTCCAAGTCAGCTAACAACTGATCAATTTTATACCAGCTGCCCCTCCGTTTTTTTCATACATCAGCATCAACTCCTAAATCGAGGCATTCAAATTCCAATGAAAGTTCCCAACAAGAAGTCAAGTTCCTGAGCACACTGACAGTTATAAGTCTAAGAACTCTCTTGGAAAAACAATTTCAAGACGGAAAGTGGAAGAGTGAAGGGAAAATTCCATCCATGACTTTATATGCAAAAGTACATGGTAAATACCTTAAAATGAACAGTATTGACTCTGAAAGACACAAAGGCCATTCTAATATGAAAATGGTAAAGCCGGGCAGTGGTGGTGCATGCTTTTAATCCCAGCACTTGGGAGGCAGAGGCAGGAGGATTTCTGAGTTCGAGGCCAGCCTGGTCTACAGAGTGAGTTCCAGGACAGCCAGGACTACACAGAGAAACCCTGTCTCGAAAAAAAAAAACAAACAAAAAAGAAAGAAAAGAAAATGGTAAAACCTAAATAGTTAGTAAGTTTGATGGAGGACACCAGGAGAACATAGCCTACTGGATCAAATAAGCAAGGTTTACCTACTCTCGGAGACTGAAGCAGCAAGCATGGAGCCTGCAAGGGTCTGCACCAGGTGCCCTGTCTACATCAAGACTGTTAGCTTGGTGTTTCTGTGGGACTCCTAACAGTTGGGGCCGGGGTGGCTCTGACTCTTTGCTTTCTTTTGGCGATCTTTTCTTTCTATTGGGTTTCCTTTCCACCCTTGATATGAGGGCTTTTGCAGTGTCTTCTTGTATTATGTTTTGTCATGTTTGATTGTCTTCTCTTAGAGATATTCTCTTTTCTAAAAGGAAACCTAGGAGGAGTGGATCTGAGAAAAAGAGTAAGTGGGGGAACTGGAAAGGTGGAGAGAAGAGAAACTATTGTCAGTCTGTATTGTATAGGAGAAGAATCTATTTTCTTTAAAATTCTTTTTTCTTATTAATCATTTTATTCATTTGCATTTCGTTTATTGGATATTTACTTTACATTTCAAATATTATCCCCTTTTCCAGTTTCCCCTCCAGAAACCCCTTATCCCATTCCCCTTCCCACTGCTCCTATGATGGTGCCCACTCACCCACCTGCCCACTCCTGACTCCCCACCCTGGCATTCCCCTACACTGAGGCATCAAGCCTTTACAGGACCAAGGGCCTCTCCTCCCATTGATGCCCAACAAGACCATCCTTTGCTACACATGCAGCTGGAGCCATAGGTCCCTCCATGTGTACTCTTTGGTTGGTAGGTTAGTCCCTGGGAGCTCAGGAGGAGGTAGGGGTCTGGTTGGTTGATATTGTTGTTCTTCCTATGGGGTTGCAAACCCCTTCAGCTCCTTCAGTCCTTTCTCTAACTCCTCCTTTGGGGACCCTATTGGGAACCCTGTGCTCAGTCCAGTGGTTGGCTGCAAGCATCTGCCTTTGTATTTGTCAGGCCCTGGCAGAGAATCTCAGGAGACAGCTATAGCAGGTTCCTGTCAACAAGCACTTCTTGGCATCTGCAGTAGTGTCTGGGTTTGGTGACTATATGGATCCCCAAGTGGGTAGTCTCTGAATGGTCTTTCCTTCAGTCTCTGCAGTCCTTCTTTTGTCTCTGTATTTGCCCCCATTAGTATCTTGTTCTCTCTTCTAAGACAGACCGAAGCACCCACACTTTAGTCTTCCTTCTTGAACTTCATGTGGTCTGTGAATTGTGTCTTGGGTATTCTGAGCTTTTGGGCTAATATCCACTTATCAGTGAGTGCATACCATGTGTGTTCTTTTGTGATTGGGTTACCTCACTCAGGATGATATTTTCTAGCTCTATCCATTTGCCTAAGAATTTCATGAAGTCGTGTTTTTAATAGCTGAGTAAACTCCATTGTGTAAATGTCACACATTTTCTGTATCTATTCCTCTGTTGAAGGACATCTGGGTTCTTTCCAGATTCTGGCTATTATAAATATATAATAAGGTTATTATAAGGCTTATTATAAGGCTGCATGAACATAGTGGAATATGTGTCCTTGTTATATGTTGGAGTACATGCCCAGGAGTGGTATAGCTGGGTCCTCAGGTAATGCTATATCCAATTTTCTGAGGAAACACAAGACTGAATTACAGAGTGGTTGTACCAGCTTGCAATCCCACCAACAATGGAGGAGTGTTTCTCTTTCTCCACATCCTCAACAGCATCTGCTGTCACCCGAGTTTTTAATCTTAGCCATTCTGACTGGTGTAAGGTGAAATCTCAGAGTTGTTTTGGTTTTCATTTCCCTGATGATTAAGAACTTTGAACATTTCTTTAGGTGCTTCTCAGCCATTTGATATTCCTCAGCTGAAAATTCTTTGTTTATCTCTGTACCCCATTTTTAATAGGCATATTTGATTCTCTAGAGTCTAACTTCTTGAGTTCTTTGTATATGTTGGAGATTAGCCCTAATTCTTAATTTTTAAAATAGAGACACAGAGAGAGAGAGAGAGAGAGAGAGAGAGAGAGAGAGAGAGAGAGAGAGAGAGAGAGAGGAAGAGGAGGGAAGAAGGGAGAGAGGGAGGGAGGAAGTCAGTACCCTAGCATTGATCCCCCATTCCTTTTTTCAGCTGTAATCAGTATATGTAAGAGAAGCCAAGACCCTACATTCTTTTCCATTCCCTTCCTTACATAATAGAGCAAGAAAGCAGGAAATGTTGCAACTATGTTCCTCAAGGTGTACCAAGAAAATATTATTGTAAATGGCTAAAACTTAATTCTTAATATACCTAGTAATTTATTGAGCATAATTTTAAAGAAACTTCTGGATATAATGAAATGAAACTCAAAGTAATTCTGGGTTAAAATACTAAGATACTGGTTTTTTTTAATATATTTCTATCAACAGCAACAACAACAACATACATACACACACACACCTTTCAGTCCCCACATAAACACATCATTTTGCAGCATAGCCAACTTAATTTTCAATATGTGGCCAAATGGCATTCATGAAACCAGAATGACTGCCTGGCTACATAAAAGATGTATTGGATTTAAGAACCTTGGGGTCATGTTTTCAAATGCAAGAGACTAGTTAGTTTTTAAGGAGAGTCTTGGGTTATTGCTATTGTTAAATGCTTTTCCAATTACAATTTTTCCTGCTCGTTCAAATTGTGTTCTATATAACTCTTAGATTCAATTCAATTCAATTCAATTCAAGAAGAACATTTATTGGATCTCTCTGTTTTACCAGACAGAGACACAATACTCAGTGTTTAGTTCAATTGCATATGGGTCCTTGAGAAAATAAAACAGTTTATAAAAGGAAGGTTTTATTTGTGCTTACATTTCCAGAGGAATAAGAGTCTGCCATGGTGGAGAAGCATGGCAAAAAGCAGCAGACATGGAGACTGGAGTTGAACCTAGGGACTCACATTTTAAACCACATCAGAAAGCAGAGGGAGATTTTTAAAACCTCAAAGCATGAGTCTTTGAACTCTGAAAGCTCACACTCAGTGATGTACTTCCTCTGGCAAATAAATGGGGGAGGAAGACTATACAGAATTATTTCCTATTTTATTATTTTAATAAAAAACATAGTTTCACAAATTTAGTTGGAATACTCAGAACTGCCCAATAAGGAGGCCAAGCAGCTACTGCCTTATAAACTAAAGAAAGCACATTAAAACGCAATTCAATAATCTTATTTTGTTATCACTTAGCAATAATGTAAATAATTTACACTTATCAACAGAGGCCAAGCACACAGTAGAACCTCAATAAACATATATTATGTAGCGTTAAATTTTCTCAATCTCTTGAAGTAAGGGTAAGTGTTCAATACCAACTGTTTAAGTCTCAGAGAAGCATTTGCCTTCCTCTGGGCTACAGGGAAGTCGATGGCAAGGTCTGTGTTGTACTCACTGGTAAATATTTGGTATCAACCACATCATGTGGCATATGTTAGGTGATCCATTTATCTGCTCAATAAACTAATGTGTGATAGACCCTTTATACTAGAGAATATTTTTCTTCAGATCCTTTTTTACATGCACTACTCTGAGAAATGAAAAATAACAAATTTGTTTAATGTGTTAATATATAATTAGTTTTATTCCCTGATTTTACTATTTATAAATCTTAGAATCATGTCAATTTGATGGACCCAATTCATATCTGTCATTGTAATGGGGTTAATAATTTTCATTCTGTTGGTGAAATTTATCATGGAATTATAAAAAAAATGTAGGTGTAGTTTTTATTTCTTTAAGTGTACATATGAAATATCTGTTTACACTTTATGTGAAGCCACTCTTTTACACTGTATTTGTTCTTCTTTTTTCAATCACATATGATTAAAAGGGAGTAAAATAGTTCTATGAAATCTTTTTTTCTCTAGTTACAACCATAACATACATGTCAAGTCAAACTGGGTCATGTTATTGTTTATAAACTGAGAATATGTGCAAATAAATCTTGAACAAAATTGAAGTTCTCATAATTATTCCACATTCTTGGCTGCTTTTGAGAAACTATGTTTGAAAAAGAAGAAGAAGGAGGAGGAGGAGGAAGAGGAGGAGGACGAGGATGAGGAACAAGCTTTTTAATGTAGGTGGTTTTGCAATGAAGGAAATTATTTTAAAAACCAAAATGTTAAAAAAAAAAAAAAAAAAAAAAAAAAACAGTTTGGAATGATGTTGGCTGTGAACCAACCAGGAACCTGGATTTCATTGTATGAGCAGAATGATACTATTGAAGATATTGTTCTGTGGAAACACATGATAAAAAATAAGGTTTTCCTAAGATTTTTCTTGCACAAAAATTCAGAATTACATCTGTCACAAGCTATTCATCTATGTAGTTAGTGTAATATTAAGATAAGATTTTATGTAATTTAGCAGTGTCTCAAAGTACGGATGTATACGTAGCCTATTAGGGAGCATCTGCAGCTAGTTTGGGGAATTACTGGAATGCTTTGAACTAGGGACTAAGTGGCTTGCATTATTTCTTATTTGTGATGTTTTGAATTTTGTTACAGCTTTTTTAAAAGCATACATATGTATCTACTTCTACCAAGAATAAACATTAGGTGCCAAATATCTTCTCGTAGATTTTTAAGTGTGTTTGTGAGTCCTTATGAATATTAGTGCTCAGCTGCCTGTGAAGCTGTTACTAAGTCTGACTCTGCCTTTAAATAAAGGACTCTGCAGGCTCAAGACACTGGTTGTGATTAACACTTGCTATCCATATGATAAAAGCATATCAGTTATCCAATTCAAAGTGTCTACCTCCTTATTAACCAAATGGTAATAATCTCATGATAGTAATATTAGAAAAACAAAATTATCAGTAGTTTCAGGTCACTCTGTTCCCTGTGTGGGGATTTATTTTATAAATATATCTTGATCAAAGAAAAGCTAATAGGTGGTCAGGGAGAAAGAAAGCATTGATTGATAGCACTGATGGCCCAGATTGAAATACATAATTTGTTGAATTAGACAATTTGTTCTCAGACTGGTTCCTAATGAACACACTTTCATTTTCCATAGTGTGACATATCCATTGCCACCTGTCCTGACATATATTTCGGTCTTTAAAGCTGTATTAGTTACTTTTCTATTGCTGTGATACAATACCATGAACAAAACAATATATACAAAGAAGAATTTACTTGATTTACCATTACAAAGATAAATCTGTCATGGTGGGGAACCATGACAAACAGTAGCAGGCATAGGGGCTGGAGCAGAAGCTGATGGATCACATCTTAAATCACAAGAAGAGAGCAGAGAGAGCTATTTGCAAATGACCTCAGAGCCCATCCCAATGACATACTTCCTCCAGCCAGGCCCCAGCTCCTAATCCTCCCAAACAATGCCCCCAACTGCCTACCAAACAAAAATTTAAATGCCTGAGGCTATGAGAGACATATCATTCAAGCTACCACACAAATTGTCTGGTACCTTGTAATAATTCAATAAGGCACCAGTAAGTCTATCTGGTCCTAGGTATCCAGACTAGAACCATTCACACAACAACATGGCATTGTTATTACTGAAGTGTGTGGCTTTCCAGATTTTTTTTAACAACACAAAAAAGTAGTAGAAGGTATTCTAAAACTTATGACATGACTATATTAAATTAGTTATGATGGTATCAATAGATAAATAGATAAATAATACATAGATAAATAGTGGCATTGTGAAGAAATATTTGTGTGCTGGGTAGACATAAGGAAAAGTACAAGAAAACTTTCAGGTAAGGTTCTGGTTTAGATATTCTGAGTTTCAGAAGGAGAAAATGAACACTTGCCTGAAATTCTGATTCAGATCACATGTGCTTATAGGGAGAGTTACAACTCAGTGACAAGTTTTGGTTGGGTTTGGTTTGGTTTGGTTTGGTTTGGTTTGGTTTGGGGGTGGTGGTGGTGGTGGTGGTGGGGTGTGTGTGTGTGTGTGTGTGTGTGTGTGTGTGTGTGTGTTGTTTGCTTGTTTCCATCTTACATGGAGCCCCCTTTTGAGTTTAGCCTCAAATCCTGAGAAAACCTTCACTGGTCTTCCTAAACTTTCCCATGCTTATTTAAATGGAGCAAATATGGGTATTCTAGATCACTCACTTCACCTCCCCCCATTTTCTTGTCTTCATGGGCTTTATCCATACACCATTACAACTGTTGATAGATGATAACTTATCTAAAGTATTGGTGTTTTGCCTTTTGCTTGTCAACCAAACTGATGATTGAATGCCTTCCCTATGAAAATAGCATGGGTCTTTAGTGGTTTTGTTGGTTAGTTGGTAGGTTGGTTGATTGGTTGGTTGGTTGGTTGGTTTTTTGGGTTTGTGAGGTTTTTTTCTTCATGTGCACTTTTAATATCTCCTAAGTTTCCTGGGTTTCCAATTGATATAAAAATGTCTTAACCCTAGGGTAAACCTTTGAACTAAAACTTAAAATCCAGTTTATGGCAATCAGATATTTAACAGTATTATCTTTGTGTTTCAAGAGGGATAAGAGGAATTAATAGCTGATTTTTTTATTTTTATTATAGCAATGTTTTTATAAAATGTATAGTTTAAAATCTCTATTATTATATCCATCCATAGATGTGCTGATAGTACCAAAATTGATACAATCTGGTAGCTTCTCAGAAAGTCAACAGAAATGCTGTATCAGAAGCACAGCTGTTTGCAGATGGCATTAGATATTTTCTGTCTTTCCCATACCCAACAGTAGACAATAGACTTTGATGCATTTATTTATATTTTAATAATGACAGACTTCACTGGCATAAGTGTTTCCATTACTCAGAATTATAAATTCATCTTTCAGACCTGGGGTAGAGAGTAGAGGGAAGGTACACTTTGCAGTATTCATTACCTCGCTTGTCATTGCCTAATTCTGACTACATGGAGGACATTAGTACAGAAACAAGTAAAACTATAAGTATCTTTGAGATACACACGGTGACATTGATACTTCTAATGCATATAAATTTAATATTGCTGAGTTGGCCTTGGATGTAATTTTTAAGTAATGATTCTTTTTCGATCACTAAGATAATCAATGAACAGAAGTAGTGATTTGGTGTAATACACTACTAAAAGTACCAAAACACACACAAGTTTGTGTATATAGTTTAAATAAAACTTTCCTATCTGGTCAACAACATTCCCTTCAAGAGCTAAAGATCATTTAACAAAAACCCCAAAACCAGTCATGAGAAACCTTCTTTTGAGTTGTTGACTAGGGAAACCCAAGAGACTAAGAAAATATTATAGGGTATTGCTATTGCTGTTGCTTTGGGCTTGCCCCCAGAGGTGGAAGGTAAGTCTCTATTGCTGAAGACACAACACACTTCAGACACATGGCCCAAAGACCCTGAGGTGGAAAAAACCAATAGGCTCCTTTCTGAGGACAAGTTTTCATGGTACCAGAAGGTGAAAATGTCAGTTTAGGGCCTTTGGAAAATTCCACAAGACCCCTCCCCTCCTGGAAGAGAAAGATCATAGAACACTTAGGCATCCTTCCCCTTTGGAAGGGAGTGGCTAATTAACGTTCCTTAGACCACAGGATCAGAGGAGAACTGACCTGCGGGTGGGGCCACCTACAGACAAGGGAAGTCCTTGCTACCTCTTTCCCTAAAGACCAATCAGTTTTTTTAAAAAAAAATCACACTGTTCTGCCATCACATTGTGCCTAATGGCTGTTGCCCTGAAAATTGTATAAAAAGCTCACTGAACAATTTGCTCATGGTCACCACTCCACCTTCGGTGTAGGACGACCCCCAACTCATTGGAACAATAAATTCCTCTTGCTTTTTGCATCATTTCTCAGCTCCATGTGGTTCATTCAGGGGGTCCCCAGTAAACTAAGGCTTGCCAGGGTCTTACAAAGGTACCACACAAGCCTCCAAAAGGAAGGGAGCAACCAAAAATACTACCCAACTTTGATGCCTATGAGCCACAACAAAGATCCTTATGGCACAATAATCCTGAGTGTGCAAAAGTGGTATGCATAACCTGACAGTAAGCAACAGCTCTTTTATAGGACTTAAGATCTGCTCAACAAGAGGAAATCATGCCTGGTACTGGAAACCTAGCCTACCTCCCAGGGCTAGTTAGTGCCATGGATCTTAAAGAAGAAACTACAACCATCACTTTAGTGAACCAGCAAAGGCCATAATTATAGTCTAAATAGTTGACCTTCTACTCACAGATAAGTGTAGTCCTCACCCTGGATCAAGGAAGCTTCTCTTTACAGCAGATAAAGAGCACTCCAGAAAACCATAGTCAATCACAGTGCAGAGTTTTAGAGCCCAGTCCTAGCAGATAAATCCACAATACTGCTCCAGCAGCTGGGGCTCAGAGATCGTTGTGTATAGGGGTAGGGAGTGTATATTGGAGGAGCCAAAACACTAGAGGGTTTGCTGTGAGATTGTGTCAACTAGGAATGTCAGAAGCTACACACAAAATATCTCACCAACATGACTGCCTAATCAGACACTGAAAAAATAGACATGCTCTATGGATGGGGAAACAGGTGGGCAGGAAGCCTCAATCCTAAAAAACAACAACAACAACAACGAAAACTACAGGCATCTAAGGAATGCTGAGAATGGGCGGAATCTTTCAGAAGAAAGAGCACACCAATTGATTACCCTATATCAAATATTCAGCCTTGAAAACACACAAACAAGTAACATACAGACAGAACAGGCTACACTTATACATTTAGAAATGCATGAGTGTGTGTGTGTGTCTGTCTGTCTGTCTCTCTCTCTCTCTCTCTTTCTCTCTCTCTCTCTCTCTCTGCGTGTGTGTGTGTGTGTGTGTGTGTGTGTGTGTGTGTGTAACAACAACTAATAAAAAGAAAAGCAATTATTTTGAAAAAGAGCAAGAAGGAGAATGTGATAGGGTTTGGTGGGAGGAAAGTGAAGAGGAAATGATGTAATTATACTCTTCAAAGTAAAAGAAAAAAATTTAAAATTTACCCATCCCTTCCTTTTCCTGCCTAATATCTCATCACTTCTTTTAAAACGAATGCTTTGGAAATAATCAGCTGTGTAGAGTGCCCTTAAAAATCATGAAATTTTCTTTAGAAAACCATTTTCTTTGCCCTCAATTATTTTTTAAATTTTTTAGCATTATATAAACTCTATTCACCTTCAAAGCTGTGGCATATTCATGACTTTCTCTGAAACCGCACAGTAAAAAGTAAACATCTCATTACCTAGCATGTATTAAGACCATTAAGAATGTCTTCTGTTTATAGCTACTTCTCCACTCTGGGAAGTTCCTATCTAAGCCGCGACTTGTTCCGTTTTCTAGTTCTAGTTCTTAGTATAAAATAGAGTAGGCTTCAGTGGTTGGGCTATTGAATAAAAAATGAATTTTGTGGCTATATTAATAAATGTATCTCTTTAAAGCTTACTGTCACTTCACATAGGCAGGAAACATGTTCTTTCTAGACAAAGGCTTTCCAGGTTCCAGGTCCTACACAGAGACAGCTGCAAGCAAGACAACAATATTTCCAACCTTTCATCTCTCTGAACACAAAGGCAGCCTAACTACTGTCTCATCTCACAGGGCACATACTAACCATATCCATACATCTCACCGGTCACATCTCACAGGGCACATACTAACCATATCCATATATCTCACCAGTCTCATCCCATAGGGCACATACTAACCATATCCATACATCTCACCGGTCTCATCCCATAGGGCACTTATTAACAAAGCCCATTGTTTGGGGGAAAGTCTTCATCTGAGTGTTTGCATGTGGCAATTTTGTTTTTCTGAAATGAAACATTTATTCCAGAAAGGAGGCTTATGAAACTCAGGAACTGAAGAATTTACAAGTCTCGGAAATTTTCTGAAACTGACAGGATTTCACATAAACCTCTCCATGGTTATAAAGTAACAAAAGATTAGTGAGTGAATGAAATCTCTCACTGTTGAGCTACCAGGAAGATCCAACATTGCTGCTTTCATGAGTCTGCCCCAAGTCAAGAAGATGCTTTTCAGTAACATAACACCTGTAATCTCTCACCTGTCCTTCTGAAAGTAACCCAATAAACTCATTGGTTTGCCTTTGGACTGCCACTAGTTTCCTATTTAGGGTGAGCAATGTTTTCTTGTCTTCCTAGAAAAATGCAATACAATATCATTGGCCTAATAATGTTCTCTGGGCTTACCAGGAACCAGGCCCCAGACCCAAAAGAAGATTTGACCATGGAAGAATTTGATGGAGACATTTCAGTTAGGGATGAGTTTCAAGGTCTCTCACTTTCTTCACACAGTCTAAGTGTGTGTGTCTGTAGGTGTACTCATCTTCTGAATAAAGAAGCTTCTCTGATGATGGCTGAACAAGACACTCACATATAAATATAGCAGAATATTGTTAGAAATCCTTTTATTATTACATTCTTTAGCAGAATAGTAGTATTGTGTTTTCCCCTGGGTACCAGGCCTATCTAGTCACCTGAACAATGGCAGGTATGGGTTCCAAATCATGGAAGAAGCCTTATATCCAATTAGATAATGGTTGATTACTCCCACAAATTCGTGCCACTACTGCCTTAGCACACCATGCAGTCAGGTCACTATTGTAGATCAAAGTGTTTGTAGCTGGGTTGGTGTTTAGTTTTCTCCTTAAGTAATACAGATCACCTTCTCCAGTACCCTGAACACTAGTCAGGCTCGAAGTAGGCATCAGTTGACTTTTCTCTACGCAGTGGATTATGTAAGTATTGTCTTCAGCAATAAGGCCTTATCATCAATTTGTGGAGCCTTAGTCATAGCACGGGTTATTTGGGGGTTCCTTTTAGTCAACAACTCAATTAAATATAACCCATCCCAGAGCTGGAGGCTCATTTAATGATGAGGTATTTCCAGATGGGGTACTAACTTCTCCATTATTTTCTGATTCTATTTTAGATAGACTGTGCATGTGTGCGTGCAAGCTTGTGTGTGTGTGTGTGTGTGTGTGTGTGTGTGTATAGTACATATGTAATATATGTGTAACATATATTAAACAATATACTTATGTATAGAAATCTCTCCTATATTTGATTTCCATAAGGCTCTTCAAATGGCTCTTTGATTCTCCTTTAACTAAATTTGGTGATGTCAAGGGATCCTTGCCTACTCCCTTGTGGGTTAATACTCCCCTGAACTCCTTCTAAGGACCTTAATAGAAGACACCTTGCTTTTTCTAGCTGACAGAAGCTTTGCTTTAATGCCCATTGGTTAGCTGTACATAAGCCTCTTGCCTAAACAATAAAATGATGCCACACTTCTCTCGATCCTGTTCTCTCCCCTTAAAAGCTACCAATTATACTAAGCAATGATATAAACAAAGACTGAGAAATAAAGTGCTTGGTATGTGATAGGCTATAATTTGTTTATCTACTGTTTTATAAAGACATAAATATTAGTATAAGGCAGAATAGCTATTAACCATTAAAATGGAGCCTGTAAACTCTACAGTTCATCTTTAGAGAGGAAAAATTAGTTCCAGCAGTGTGGTTTTGACAGAATTTTACCCCAAAATGGAATAGACATTATACACCCATCTGTCCTGTGACTTGCATTACCTTTTAAAGTTGCATCCGTTTCTACCTCATCCTTGTCTCCAGGAAATAAAACAAGGTATGCTAATGATAAATCAATAGTATATTGACACTGTGCCTGGAAATTAATCAGCTGCACTCATTTTCTTTCAGGACAATTTAAAGCTGCTAGAGGCTTGCAAAATGTGGGACAAACCATGCACCGACCTAACACGGGCATCAAGCCTCACAGCCAACCTCAGCAGGAGAACTCAGAAAGGGCCTCGAAGCCATCCAGACTAGCAATGCTCCTGGCCTCGGGTTAAACACCAACTCCTTCATTCCTCTCTGGGTCAGGTAGCTCACTTTCAAATCGTTTAACCTTGGGTTGCTTCTTTTCTAATGGAGATACTAGCTCACCTTTTCCTTTATACTTAGGAGGAATATCTAATTAAAGTAAGCATATCCCCTCTCATTTGGGATATAAATACCTAATTCTTTCAGCTGACCATTTTATCACGTCTTGCTTCCTCATTATATAGGGAGTAAATATCAACTTCATAGCATATAATAAACCATTACAGCTCTGATTAAAGTGACCCTAACAATCTGGTGTTGATTGCCTCCTCCAGGGAGAATTCATTGATAACAAATAACACAGGACATAAAAGATGCTGTTTTCAGTCGTTCTTCTGAAAAACATTTCAAAGGAGTAAGAAAATGTAAAAAGTGATGAAAAGACTTGTTCCTATTTTTGCTCATCCACTTAACATTATATGAAAATAAAATACTCATTGTGCTACAGCTCTTAGTTGACGTGTGAAAAAGCTATACAACTAGAAAAAAAATAAAAAGATAATTACACTGCCACAAAATCAATCGGTGTTAGAACATTAATTTAGTCCAAACCCTATAGTCATGAACTCTATGCCCCTTTCTTTCTTGGCATTACTGACTGGTAGCCTCCACAATCATCCCACCTGGACAAGCACTTTTTCATTTATTATTACATTTCCCTTGACCTAATAGTGTGGATTGCACAGACCACAGTTCCAGACTTTTTAGTCTTGGCCTTTCCTCTGTCATATACTGACAATGAACATCCTCACTAAACATTTACAAATGTGCAAGACATCCTCCACATACGCTCTAGGCCGGTTTTCTATCCACCTTTCCGCCCTATTCTTTACATGGGGAAGCTGACCCAAATGCATTGTCTGTTTTCTGGGAGGCCGTTCCCAGGTTACAGTATCCAGAAGAAATGAAAGGAAGAAGACAGGAGGAAGGAGAAGCATGACAGTCTTTCTGAAACTCCCATTCTGTAGTGTCAGCACCTTTTCCAGAAGGTCACAGCATCTACCGGAAGCCTCATCACTTGGTAGACGACCTCTGGCATCACTGGCTACAGTATCATTTGTAGATTTCCTTATTCTATGCCCACCACTTTATAGGTGACCTCTTTTTAATCAGCTTTACCTTACACAGTTCAATTATTTCTTGTGTAGACCACAGTAATACATTCGAAAAATAATATGTCACCTTCAGTGAAAAAAAAAATTGCTTGTCACTGTCTTATCCCTATTTTTTTAAAGTCCTAGTTATAGGGGCTGGAGGGCTGGAGAGATGGCTCAGCAGTTACGAGCACTGACTGCTCTTCCAGAGGTCCTGAGTTCAATTTCCAGCAACCACATGGTGGCTCACAACCATCTGTAATGGGATCCGATGCCCTCCTCTGGTGTGTCTGAAGACAGCTACAGTGTACTCACATAAATAAAATAAGTAATGCTTTTAAATCCTACTTATAGATTTCTATAAAATAATAAATCTAGAATACAGCATCCAATGCCCCATGTCATATGTGCTCAATCCTGAAACACTATTTCAAAGGTTGTGGAGCTTTGGGTAGGTAGAGTTTGGCTAGGGGGTGCAGATAAGTAGCCTTCAAAAATAATACTGACACCTGGTTCCAAAATGTGCTCTCTGCTTTCTGACTGCTACTTACACCATGCTCCTACTGCTGCCATGACTAACTGGAATCCCTCAGAAACTATGAGCAAAAATTCCTGTCTCAAGCTGATTCTGTCAGGCGTAGTCTCACAGTAATTAGACAAGTATTAATACAAAGGCAATTCAAGCTTTGAGCACAGAAACTTCACTCTCTATTCTATTTTCTTTATTAAAGTGTTGATTTATAAAAATATACCATGTAGCCTGTATAATCATATGTGTATCATGATATACTATGTAACCTTCACAATCACATGTATATCATAATATATCATGTAACCTGGACAATCACACCGGTATCATCATGATATACTATATAACCTGTGTGACCATACATTTATCATGTTACATCTTAACTTGTATTATGAGATATGGTCTTGTCTCGCAAAATTAAAGTAGAAGAAACTTTTTCATATATTACTTGCTAACTGAGAACATATTTACTAAGAATGTTGATAGTCTTTCTATGTGTATGCAAAAAACCTATGGTCATTTTTAAAGCTTAATAACAGAACTGACATCCACATTGGAAGGATTTTTATCTGCATCCCAACTTTTTATGCTCCATTTAGAAAGCTATGTCAAATCATAAAAATGAAAGTGATTAAATTTCAAAATTAAAAAAATTCACTTTCAAAAATTAAAAAATGATTCACATATTGCAATAAACAGTGCCAGCTAGAACGTGTTAATTACCTAATATGGAACCCAGGTGGTACTTATACTGGTTGAAAGTAGATGCTGAGAGATAGTGTTGTTTATAATCCATCTGAAAAGTGTTCAAATGAATTTGCCGGTGTTCACTGGCTGTAGTCCAAACTCAACTAGTGACATATAGAAACCTAAAACTTTGACATCTGAACTTGTCTTTTCTACCAGCCACAAACACACATGTTAACATGTAAATGAGAAATACTTGGTCTAATTGAGTGGCAAATTGTTAAGTGAATATATTACTACTCACATGTAAAATCAAGCAATTTTGAATGAGTATATACTATTAAAATATTAGAAAGCCATCCAATGTCCCCACTTTATAAATTTTGAATCTTTTTTCACCAGCAAATCCATTTGAACACTTTTCAGATAGATTATAAACAACACTATTTCTCATCATTCACTTTCAACGAGTATAACTATCACCTGGATTCCATCTTAGTTAATTAACATGTTCTAGCTGGCACTGTTCATTACACATATGTGAATCATATAAATTAATATGTAAATAGATAAATTAATGATTTATGAAACACGTATTTGAGTTGGATAAAATTATTAGTAAGCCCATGTTTTTCCCCAAAAGTTCATTCGATGAAGTCAAAATAAAGCAAGATCTAGTTTACCATAATGATAGCAACATTTCTTATTTATTAAAAATAGAGAAATGACTATGTCTTATGATTCCTCACACTCTGCTATTTTTCTGCCCATCCAAAGTCAGATGGGCAGACTAGACAATCATGCATTTTCCTTTGATCAAATTTAATAAGTTGCTTTTGAACATACTCTCATAAAGAGTGAAATTATCAAACATTCTGTTCACTGCTCACACAGTGTCATAGTATACCATCCTACTGCTGTGAAGAGATTCCAGGGTCAAAATGGAAGCATTTAATTGAAGGGTTTCTTATAGTTGCATGATCATAATGGTGAGAAGCATGGCAACAGGCAGGTAGGCGTGGCACTAAAGCTATAGTTGAGAGTTAGCATCTGATCCTCAAGATGCAAAGAAGGGGTTGGTGGAGAGAAAGGCTGGGGCCTAATGTACTCTTTTGAAACTTCAAAGCTCACCCCTTAATTGATGCATTTCCTCCAATAAGGCCATACCTCCATTCTAAAAGGTTATGCCAATTAAAGACCAAGCATTCAAATATATGAGTGGGGTCAGGGGAGCATCCTCATTCAAACTACATTCCTTCCCTGGCCTCCCATAGGCTTGTAGCTATTCACAATGGGAAAAATGCATTTAATCTAATTCTTAAAACCACCACAGTCTTTCACAGTTTCAATATTGTGCAGGAAGAAGCTACTTTTGAGCCTATTGTTTGGAACCTAAAATTTTAAAAATGTAATGGAAAGAAATAGTAGAACATGTGTGATATAAACTAACAGAAAGCTGAAGGTTGAGCAAGGGATGAGGATGTGTATGCCCAAGGAAAAAAGGAATGAGTAGTTAGTAACCCAAATACAGATTATGAAGAAGCTTTATGAAATTCCACTACTTTAAACACCAATTTTAAAAATAAGTTCAAAAGGAGTTGAAACAGAGGTACTCCATTTTAATGACAGGCACTATTCCCATAAAGTGTGGGTTATTAAATAAAAATCTTAGGACCAGGCCCAGGTTACCGCTCTACAAGTTATGGAGCCCAGTGCTACCCAAAAGAATACAGGTTGGTTTGTATCAAGTGAATATAAGCCCATATCATTTGGAAAGAGGAAAGTTAAGTTTAGAAAATGTCTTCATCAAATTAGCCTGTAGGCAAGACAGATATGGAAGGGTCATAGTTAAGGAGGACCAAGCTCACTCTGAGTAGTTGCCACCACTGGAAAGGTGGTCCTGGGTTATATAAAAAATTAAGCCAAGCAAGACATAAACAAACAAGCCAGTATGGTGTGTTTCTTCATGGACTTCATCCTCTAGTACTTACCTCCAAGTTCCTGATTTAATTCCTGCCCTGACTTGCTTCAATGAGGGAGAGTTTTAAGATGAAATAATCCCTTTACTTCAGACTTGCTTTTAGTCTTGTTGGTCACAGCAACAGAAAGTGAGCTAGAATATACCCATTGTAGAAGACACAACACACTTTGGGTGAAGGACATAAAGAAACCAGTGTTGAACTGATGGCTGAAGTTCTGCTGGCCAGTTTTCAAAGTGCTATAAAAGGATATGCAGGCTTTTAAAAGAGAAAAGACATTAATCGTCTTTACAGCACTGAACCCTGCTTGCTAATATACTGACCTTCCAGGGAAGATATGTACACTGGTGCAATAGTGGAAAGACTGTTTATGGAGAGAGCCAACCACTCTCTTATACAAAAATGAGGCATATTCCATGGAAAAAATTTCATTTCTGGTTCTGTAAACAGACTCAAAAGCCACAATTAGGGGAATCATGGACCCTAGGGGACAACCATTGATGCTATTTTTTTTTCTAAATGGTCACATTATCAAACTGACTGCTGAATATTTGTATTTCTGTGTATACATTTGTGCTGCCCACCTAGCCTAAGACTGATGAGACATGGAGGAAGAAGAGTCTGAAAGAATGTAAGACGTAGAGGGCAGGGAGGAATTCTGTGAAATTATACCCTCTGGCAATGGCAAAGCTGTCACATATATGACCTCAGAGCAGTTGTAGTTACCAACATAAGGCCTGTACAAAATCAAGCCAGTTGAACACTCCAGCATGGACTGGGGAGGTGTTCCCAATGATGAGGAAGGAGAGGCATTTCCCTTTGGGGATGTGTTCCCATAACCCAGTGGATGGCCTCACACTCATAAGCACATGGGCAGCAGTAATTGTACTCATTGGGTTATAAACAAGCAAACAAAAGGTCATAAGTTGGGAAGGAGATGTGATGGGGCCAGTTGGGTGGTGAAGTGAGGTTGGATATGACTGGGATACATTGTATGAAATTTTCAAAGAATAATTTTTAAAAGTACAGATGTAAATTTCTTATGTGCAGCCCTTTTAAACCATCGCCTGGTTCTGAAGAGTTACTAGGCTCCTTCTTACTTAGATCTCCTCATACCTAACTATCGCCATTCCTTTATCAATGTGAAGCATTGTAAAACACTTTTAACGTGGTAGGGCAAATCAATTTTTCCAAACGGGGTTTTCTCTGACAACAAAGATAGTAAAATACAAGAAAATGTGAATGTTGAGAAACAGACAGAGACAGAAACAGAGCGAGAGAGGGGAGAGAGAGAGAGAGAGAGAGAATGCCACACAATTACACAGGATGACTATGAAAACCACTCATGATAGCCCATTACATCCCACCTCCACATCCACCTTGTTCCTGTTTCTCCATGTTACAAAAAGAAAGAAACTCAAACTCAAGCTAAATCTGGAGATGGGGTTTGGATTCAGTCCCTTTTACTTACAAAATAGTGTATAAAATTATATATTATATTCTGCTTATTATATCTGTAACAAATCAGTGACTTTAAAATTAACCAACTTGCTTATTGATACCCACTGATCCTGAATGTAACATTGTTGTCACTAATAATAAAACAGACAGTAAATTATTGATACAATAACTTGCAAATTCAGAGCTTTGTTTTTCATTAATATACTAGGATATATTTCGTTATTATCATCATCAAAAGGGGGTAGCAATTATCCATTACTTCTTTTCCACAGATACTTTATTTAAATATGACGTAAGCATAACAACAAACCTAAGATACTCAGCTTTACAGATAAAAGAAAGGCTCTCAATTTCTTCTCAAACTTTTTATGTCAAAATCCAAAATGTTTTGCTTTCATGCAAAAGTATGCTTTTGCTCAGTTCTCACCTGCTGAGAGAATGATTCCTACATTATAATTAGTTCAGATAAATGAATGGCAAGATTGCTCTTCAGATTTTACTTTTTGAAGCTCATTTACATGATGGTCTATGATGGCATGGTTATTAACAGATTTTAAGCAATTAATTAAGGTAGCTGGTACAGTCGTCAGCACAAAGCAAAACTAAGAAAATATTTAAGCACATCCTTCTGTTCATGGACTCAAAATGAAGCTGTTAATCCACTCTCACTGGATGAATGATAAGTATTAGTGTTATGTTTCTTGTGGTATTTTGTTCGGTAGACATTCAGGTATTTGCTAGATTTTTAAAACTTCAAAGGAGGCAATTGTGTTGTCTTTGTTTAAAACCATTACTGTACTCTCATCCCTTTCCTTTTCAAGCTGAAAAGCATTGAGCTTGCCCTTGGTGTGTTTTCCAGAAAGCCCTTTTTTTCTGTCACTGTATGTGACATCCTTCACAAGCACAGCACAGCAAGATATTCTGTCATGGCTAATAAAAATTTTAATTAATTTTATTTATTTATTTATTTTATGAGTGTTTTGTGGATGTGTGGATCTGTGTACCACATGCATACCTGATGCCCATGGAGATCACAAGAGGGTATCAGATCTCCTCAGTCTAGAGTTACAGATGGTGGTGAGCTACCAGGTGGATGCTGGAAATTGAACCTAGGTCCTGTACTAGAACAAGTTCTCTTAGGCACTTAGCCAACTCTCTGGCCCTTAAAGGTTTCGTTTCGTTTTGTTTTGTTTTGTTTTGTTTTGTTTTTTTTAGCATGCTTTGCTCAAGCTTAAACCCTTCTATTTTCTTAAATATTACCTGTCTGTTTTTATTATACTCACACAAGACTCCTGAATGTCAGCTCTGATTTCTTTCCCAGAGTCTAAGCTATTGCTACAGATGTGCTTGTAAATGACTCATGCACTTCAAGTCTGAACCAATCAAAACCCTAATCTATCCATCTCCCTCTCCCTCTCCCTCTCCCTCTCCCTCTCCCTCTCCCTCTCCCCTCTCCCTCTCCCTCTCCCTCTCCCTCTCCCTCTCCCTCTCCCTCTCCCTCTCCCCTCCCCCCTCCCCCCTCCCCCCTCCCCCCTCCCCCCTCCCCCCCCCCCCTCTCCCCCTCTCCCCCTCTCCTCCCCCTCTCCCCCTCTCCCCCTCTCCTCCCCCTCTCCCCCTCTCCCCCTCTCCTCCCCCTCTCCCCCTCTCCCCCTCTCCTCCCCCTCTCCCCCTCTCCCCCTCTCTCCCCCTCTCCTCCCCCTCTCCCCCTCTCTCCCCCTCTCCCCCTCTCCCCCTCTCCCCCTCTCCCCCTCTCCCCCTCTCCCCCTCTCCCCCTCTCCCCCTCTCCCCCTCTCCCCCTCTCCTCCCCCTCTCCCCCTCTCCTCCCCCTCTCCTCCCTCTCCTCCCCCTCTCCTCCCTCTCCTCCCCCTCTCCCCCTCTCCTCCCCCTCTCCCCCTCTCCCCCTCTCCCCCTCTCCTCCCCCTCTCCCCCTCTCCCCCCCTCTCCCCCTCCCCCTCTCCCCCTCTCCCCCTCTCCCCCTCTCCCCCGCTCCCCCTCTCCCCCTCTCCCCCTCTCCCCCTCTCCCCCTCTCCCCCTCTCCCCCTCTCCCCCTCTCCCCCTCTCCCCCTCTCCCCCTCTCCCCCTCTCCCCCTCTCCCCCTCTCCCCCTCTCCCCCTCCCTCTCCCTCTCCCTCTCCCTCCCCCTCCCCCTCCCCTCCCCCTCCCCCCTCCCCTCCCCCCCTCCCCCTCTCCCTCTCCCTCTCCTCCCTCTCCCTCCCCCTCCCCCTCTCCCTCTCCCTCTCCCTCTCCTCCCTCTCCCTCTCCCTCTGCCTCTCCCTCTACCTCTACCTCTACCTCTCCCTCTCCCTCCCCCGCCCCCTCCCCCTCCTCCTCCCCCTCCCTCTCCCTCTCCCTCTCCTTTTTCCTTTCCCTCTCAGAATTCACAGCACTCATGGAAAAAGATAAATTAGCTACGAATCCACACAACTACCCTAAGTAGGAACATTGACCCAAACTATTACCCAGATCCCCCAAAGGGCTTTACCTTATTGAGAAATAAATCTTGCTCTGTTAGGATGCTAAGATTACTTCCTATGCAGCAAAATTTAACTTGTCATGCTAATGTACCTTGAAATAAATTTGAAGAAACCCTGACACAGAGACCCTCTTGTTCTACTCAGGAAAATTTTTCAGATGGAGTCTATTGCTATTAAAATACAGTATCTACTTTTAAAAATTAGTGTCTAATCAGTTTCTACTGATCATGCCAAATTGTTGGAAGCCAACAGCTCTTGACTGTGCATTTGTATCTATCAGTCTTTATTTTCTAAGAACTGTACAAATGAGGACACCTTAGGAAGACTGCAATGCATCTAATAGAGATAGCAAACTAAGAGGCACTGTAGACCACAGCCACTCTGAGCCTCTTCACTTTCCAATCTCATATCTCCAGAGGTTTATGAATGAATGAATAAATTTTAATTAATTAATTACTTAATCAGTAAGCCTCCCAACAATCAATTCTGACTAATTTCACTTCCACTAAACTAGAAGAGTGAAGATCCTGTCAGTTGAGAAGAGCTATGCTGTTTTAAATATCCAGGAATGAAAAAATGTGTTTAAAACAGACCTACCTTTTTCAGGAAAAATTATAATAACTGAACTTTTCTATCTTTTCTGTACATACACACAGCCAACAGATGAGACCAAGGAAATGGCAAATTGCCTCAGTAATATTCAGATCTGCTCTTCTGTCACAGGTATAGTCATCTTTACTTCATAGATCATTAATTCTCCTTTAACATTTGTGATAGGCTTTTTATCACAAGAAACACATAAGAAGGTAAGAGGAAAAAATGTTAGAATGACCTTAAATGCGGTTCAAAATATTTGTTTTCTACTGGGTATAACATATATAATATACAGCATAGATAAGCCAGCTATGTTTCACCTAAAAATCTTTATAAAATTTCAAGGTCACTCCCAGGAGAGTCAGGACGGGGCCAGTGCAGTTAAATTGCCACACTCAGGGGATATAGCCCATGAGCAATAGTTTGCTTCTATATTTAAAATTCTCCCCACATGTCATTAATTCACAAATGTCTTATGAACTTTTATAAAAGCAAGTATACTTTGAGAATGTTACATATTCATATTTATTTTCAGCTGCATCATCTTCAAATATCAAAATCATTCTTCATAAAATAACCATAGATACAAAAAATTCTTTCTTTTAAAATTATAGTCTTATTTAGATGCAGAGAAAAATATATTTCTTATAGTACATGACACTACCTATTTCCAAGCCTGGTCAGTTAAAAAACACAAAAACAAGCAACAATAACAACAGCAAACATGTTATAGGTCTTTCTATCCAAATACATAGTCAAACTTTCCTGTGATTTATTTTATTAAAGTTGTAAATGAATGAGACAAATAGTTACCTTTTATGTTGGATATTTTTTCCTAGAGAAAAATATTTATAGTTACACTGCGCAAAAAAATTATTTTATTTTATTTTTCAACTCCCAGTCATGTTTTACTCTTTTAAATTTCATCACTTTAATATTTGGCACTTCTGTAGCCTAAAAAGAGTAGGATCATTTAAGATTTAATGAAGAGCTATTTACCTCCTAAATCTTCTTCCCTGGAGTAATGAAATAATTACCCTCCCATAATCATGGAAATGTGAAACTTGAATCTCAAATTGAGCTGTGTGAGAAGGGTTAATGATGCTACATAGGTGATCACCATGGTAACACTTGGAAATAGCACTAATGTCAAGCCAAGAGCATGGTATTTCTATTCCCACAAGAGTGCAGCTAGGGACTGGCAGTGAACTCTTGCATGGTCTCAGGAAAATGACTGAAAGCTAACACTTACTGAGTCTCCCAACAGAATATGCACATGAACATTTTTTATCATGCTCAGAGGAAGATAAGTTTAAAACCAAAAAAAACAGCCACATACTCTCAGTAATTTAATTGAAATTGTTCTGTGACACATCACAACAATGTGGATGTGTAGATGTGTATGTAAGAACTAGCCATACATCGAAATGAGTCTTATCCCCAAGGAAGAACATAAGCATACTAGGAAGGGAATTCACTATAGCTTTATTCACATAATAGGGATAATTAAATAATTAGATATTCACTAAAATATCAGAACACATTAATTCATTTTTAGCAGCATGGATTAAGAGGGTGATTTCATACATTCTAAAGAGAATATAATTTACTGGAATTGAAAGAAAAATAATTAATATCACCCTGTCTCAGGGGTGTGTGTGTGTGTGTGTGTGTGTGTGTGTGTGTGTGTGTGTGTAAAATATATCCTATTGTATTTCATGGTATACAGGAAATACAAAACATGGACTGAATGTGAAGACAACATACTAAAACACAATATAAAATACATATGTGTATCTTAGCATTTTCCAGTGAATACACTAACTTAAAAACTAGGATTACTTAAGTGATTCCATAAGAAAGAATTCATATAGTAAGCAGATAAATTACTAATTGTAATTAGCATACTAAATGTTTACATACAGCTGAGCACTTACAAAGTACTTGAAATAATGTTTGCATAAGTAAACATTGTCCTTGCATTTATGTTTATATCATTGCTATTATTTTAATAAAAATAATAAACATTTTTGACTCTCAAAAAAATTCTATTGTGTGAAGGACCAAGGTCATACAGAAAAAGCAACAGCTTGAATTATAAGACAGAAAAATAAGTGCAGAGAACAGAGCCTGTGCCTCAGGAAGAGGCATATTGTTTCTTTATACAACCATTTTAATAACGTGTGATAGTGTGTGCATCTACAATGCAATAATATAGGTCCGCTTATAACAAATTTAAAAACAAATAATTTCCACAAGAGACCATAGTCAACTTCAGCCCATTTCACTGGTCCACTGGACTCAGCAGATCCATCAGCAGATAACTGTTGTGAGCCTACTGCCTTGTGTTATACTGTAGCATATAGAAAGAATAAACACAGATAGCATCCTGTTGGAGCTCAAGCCAGTAATCAAATATTCAACAAATAAATGTTTAAAAAAAACAACTATCTCAAGATTTTATAAGAGAAAAGTTCATGTTGGTATAGAAAGTATGGTGAGAAAGGAATACAACCCTATGGGGAGAAAAAAAGAACCAATAATCCTAAGAAAAGTGGGAGCTTCTCTGCCATTCCAGTGGGCTAAAAATAGCATGAAAATGAGAGTCGGTGGGATTTCATAGCCTCCTCATTGTGCTTTGCAAGTCTGGTCTTTATGATAACATTAATCTATGTATCCTTGTCACTACTTTGACATTATCAGGGAAATAATGTCATTTCTTCATTTATTCCCTTAAAAAGCTATCTAGTAGGATGGCCTTTTTATCACTATTTCACAAATACTTGCTGAGAAACTACTACTTGTGCTGCATTGTGTACTTCCTCGAAAGACACACTACAGTGCTGACCTCTTTTGCCTCAGAATGTGACTTCACTTGGAAATAAACCCCTTCTGTACGTAGTTACGATGAGTTCATACCACACTAGGTGGACACTAATCAAGATGATGGGGGTCCTGAGAAGAAAAGACAGCTAGCTGTGTGAAGTCAAAGAGATTCACTGATTGTGTCATCTGCTGGTGAACGCAGAGACTAGAGTTGTTCAGCTGGAAGCCAAGTAATGCAGAGACACTGAAAAATCAGCAGAAGTTGGATAGAAGTAAGGTTGGGATTTCCCACCATGTCTCAGAGGAAACATGGGACCTCATATCTGAATTTTGGACATTGAATCTCCATAACTGTGGTGCAATATATTTCTGGTATTTTTAAATCCACTAAGTTTGTGACAACTACAGTAGCCTTAGTGACATGATATGTCTTGGTTTTTTTCCAGCATCAGTCTAGGCAATTATTTGATTGGTACATGTGAGAAGAAATGTGATGACATAAAAAAAAAAAATGTGGTCCTTGCTCTGAGGAGCTTCCAACATATATGTATAAGAACTAACAGGAAGACAATGAATTGTATTGGTTTTGTAACCATTGGGTATAAATTACAAATGGTTATATAATGTAACCAATTAAGGAAACCTTTTTAATACATTCATTTAAGTGTGCTGCAATAATCTTTCAGGCATCTGTCACTCTAAGAAGACATTCAAAAGAATTCCTAAGTGTGGGGAGCCGACAGAAGGCAGTTATCACCCTTGCAGTCATCTTGAGCCATATACCCTGAAAAGAGACTTGATTACATCAGCCTGCAACAGCTGAGCACACTCTGATAACATCTTGTTTTAGATACCCAGGATCTTCCCTTGGGTATGTGAGACCTGAAGCTGTGATTTAGAACTGAGACTTAAGGGCATGACTTAGAGATCAGATTTAGAGATAAGACCTAAGGGTTTGACTTAAGGGCGTGACTTAGAGGCGTGGCTTAAAAGTGAGACATATAAAAGGAGGGAGGCAGACAGAAGAGTTGAGTACAACTTGGAGTAGGAATTAGGCATTGAGGAAAAAGACACTTGGACTAGAGAACTCGGAAAGGGGATTATTAGATATTAGGCACTTGGAGGAAGAACTTAGACATTAGACACTAGAACTTGGAAGAAGTAACTTGGAACTGGCTCTAACAGTTTAACCCCCAAGGCTTTTGGCAGTGTGGGTTCCAACATTGATAGAGCGGTCCTCAACATTTTTGGCGCCCAATGTGAGGCAGCAAGAACAAGAGACCCAGTGAGGGATGTTACTGAAAGAAGGATCCACCAAAAATTCAGAAGTGAAATGAAGGTGATCACTGCAGGAATTTGCTTGTTGAGAAAGGTAAGTCATGTTAATGAAAATGGGGCAAAAAATAAGTTAGCCTGAACTCAACTCTCTGTTTTTGTTTTGCTGTTTGCTGCTCACGTGTGCTAATTGTCTGTTTTTGCTTTGTTGCCTGAATGCTGTCTTTCATGTTAAAAATAAAAAGAAATGTAATTATCTGAAATTAGAATCCAAAATACAACCAAACATTGAGGATGATTTGTCAGAGCCAGATTGTGCTGACTTAGAGGAAGAGGCAGCCAAACATTACAACCCTGAATGGCCCTCTTCCAGAAGACCCCCTCCCTATGCACCTCTGCCTCCAGATGCTCCCGCAATGGAGATGGTGGTTATAGATCCCATAAGGGAGTTACAGGAAAAATATCTGTTCTTAAACAACAAACAGAGTTAGAAAAAGAGTATCAGGACTTAATTAGTCAGCTACAAAAATTAAAGGCAGGGAAGATGTCTCGAGAGGTAAAATTCGAAAATCTGCCTGCTCCTTGCGTTCCTCAACCTAGAGTCCAAAGGCAGTCCCTGTCCCCTAGCTTAAGATTAGCCACAGATCATCCAGAGAAGGTAGATGCTGAGGCTTTCCCTGTATCAGAGACCAGAGACAATCAAGGGGTTGCTTGGAGACATCATGCAGGGTTTGATTTTCAAATTATTAAGGAATTTAAAAATGCAGTATCACAATACGGTGCCACTGCTCCCTTTACCCTTGCAATTTTAGAGTTTGCCGCAGAGTGGCTGACTCCTGGTGATTAGAATATGTTAGTGAGAGCAGTTCTTAATGGTGGTGACTATCTTATTTGGAAATCAGAGTATCATAATAATTGTAAAGATACAGCTAGAAGAAACTATCAGGCAGGCAATGGTTGGTCTTTTGATGCCTTAGTAGAAGGGCAATTTGCTTCTAGTGGTAACCAGATGCAATATGACCCAGGCTTATTTGCTCAAATTCAAAATGCAGCCATGAAAGCTTGGCATAAACTCCCAGCAAAAGGGGATCCTGGTGCATCCTTAACAGCAGTCAGACAAGGACCTGATGAACAATTTTCTGATATTTTTCCATTGATTAATGACAAAAGAAAGGAGAATTTTTGGTAATGCAGAGGCAGGTGTAGATTATGTGAAACAACTTGCATATGAAAATGCCAATCCTGCCTGCTAAGCAGCCATTAGACCCTACAGGAAAAAGACAGACCTTACAGGATATATCAGACTCTGTTCTGATATAGGTCCCTCCTACCAACAGGGCTTAGCTATGGCTGCTGCCATGCAAGGACAATCAGTAAGAGATTTTTTTTGTAGAAACAAAAAGGCCTGTTTTAAATGTTGCAAGCCGCCGGGCAGTGGTGGCACACGCCTTTAATCCCAGCACTTGGGAGGCAGAGGCAGGCGGATTTCTGAGTTTGAGGCCAGCCTGGTCTACAGAGTGAGTTCCAGGACAGCCAGCACTACACAGAGAAACCCTGTCTCGAAAAACAAAACAAAAAACAAATAAATGTTGCAAGCCTAGACATTTTGCAAGATATTTAGAGGCAGAAAATGAGTTAACCCAGAGACAGCCGAGAAAACTGCCTGGACTCTGCCCACTTTGCAAACCTGGAAGGCACTGGGCTAGTGAATGTAGGTCCAAAAGAGACACACAAGGAAACATCCTTTCCCACAATCAGGGAAACAGGAACAGGGCCAGCTCCAGGCCCCTAACCAACAGAAGGCAAAACAGGCTTATGGAGCAGTCAGTTTTATACCAACAAACAACAATCCTTGTCTGAACTCAGTCGAGCAACACCAGGAAGCGCAGGACTAGACCTCAGTTCTGCCACCCACATAGTATTAACTCCAGAAATGGGACCTCAGGCCTTACCCACCAAAGTGGCTTTATCAGATTCACAATCTCACTTATATCAGGCCATAAAAGCTCATGAGCTACAACATTTTAATTCTAAAACTTTAAAAATTGTTTAAAATTATCAGAGAACAAGCTAGACAAATTGTTAAACAATGTCAATCATGTGTTACACTTTTACCAGTTCCTCATTTGGGTGTAAATCCAAAAGGACTGATACCAAACAGTATTTGGCAAATGGATGTGACTCATTATAATGAATTTGGCAATCAAAAATATATATATGTATGTGTAGATACATACAGTGGTTTCATTTATGTGACATTACAATCTGGAGAAACAAGCAAACATGTGATCACTCATATGCTTGTTACAATTGTTGTAACAATGGGTGTGCCTAAACAGATAAAGACTGACAATGGCCCAGGTTATACAAGCTCCAGTTTCTGTCAATTCTGTGAAAATTTGGGAATACTACATAAAACGGGTATTACATATAATCCACAGGGCCAAGGTATGGTAGAAAGGGCACATCAAACCATTAAATGTCAATTTGAAAAAATTAAAAAAGGGGAATGGTACCCTACCAAGGGATCCCCCAGAAATATCCTTCATCACACACTCTTTATTTTAAAATTTTTAACTTTGGATTCTGAAGGAAAATCCGCTGCAGATAGATTCTGGCATCCTGATACCAAAAAGAATTTTGCAACAGTCCTCTGGAAAGACCCATTAACTGAAACCTGGAATGGGCCAGATCCAATGCTTATCTGGGGAAGAGGTTCTGTCTGCATATATTCCCAAACTGCAGATGCTGCACGCTGGCTGCCAGAGAGACTGATTAAACAAATAGACAACAATAACAAATCCAGGGAGGAGTAAACCCCCTAAGAAGTGTATTTTTCTTTGCAGGAAACATGAAGATGCTTCTCAATTGCCTTCAAACTGGAACAGATCAACCAGCAAGCCTGACTTGGGAAGTCCTCAATGTGGAAGGAGACATCACCACCCATACCTCCAGGGTGGCTCTATTGGACTCTTGGTTCCCCAACTTATTATTTAGTGAGGAATATTGTTTAGACCCAGGAGAAAACTCACTACCACAGTCACTATAGTTGTTTTTTGGGGGTTGAGATTGAGTGAAGCAGGAACAGGGATTTCCTTATTTGTTTTGTTAAGATCAAAGCTATGATCAGTTCCGTATTTCTATAGATTTAGATTCTTCTATAACCCATTTGTAAAAAGAATAGAAGAGGCTTATACTTCTTACTTCTCTGATAGAGGGAGTTATGTGTTGCCCTTAAAAAAGAGTGTTACTGTTATACTTACTATTCAGGCATTGTTAAGTCTTTTGTCTCTCAGGTCCATGCTGTTTAACAAACTGATGGCTTTTGTACGACAGATAGACGCTATTCAAATGAAACCCATACAGGTTCATTATTACAGGCTGGAAGTAGGGGATTGTAAAACCTCTGTCATCAAAACTAATGAGGATTATCCCCTAACTTACACGCTAAGCTGGATAGACAATGACGGGTAAGAGAACACTTCAAGACCCTTGCCCCTAAAAAGGGAGGCCTCACCATCCTAAGACAGGAGCTCAACCAATGGCTGTTGAGTATCCAAAGATGGGAAAGGGAGGCTGGGATCACTTGTTCCAACCTAAGACAAGCACAGTTTTCATAAGTTTTCCTAGCCTTCCCTTTTGAAAAAAATTAAAAACGGGGACCTGTGGGGAGCCAACAGAAGGTGGCTATCATTCTTGCAGCCATCTTGACCCATATACCCTGACAAGAGATTTGATTACATTAGCCTACAACAGCTGAGCACACTCTGATAACATCTTGTTTTAGATGCCCAGGATCTTTCCTTGGGTGTGTGAGACTTAAAGTTGTGTGACTTAAGGGTGTGACTTAGAGATCAGATTTAGAGACAAGACCTAAGGGCATGGCTTAAAGGCGTGACCTAAAGGCATGGCTTAGAAGTGAGACATATAAAAGGCAAGAGGCAGACAAAAGAGTAGAATACAACTTGGAGTAGGAATTAGGCATTGAGGAAGAAGACACTTGGACTAGAGAACTTGGAAGAAGAATTATTAGGTATTAAGCACTTGGCACTTGGAGGAAGAGCTTGGAATTAGACATTAGGCACTTAGCACTTGGCAGAAGTAACTTGGAACTTGGAGGCACTAGGGACTAGGAACTAGAAACTAGGAACTAAAGACTTGGGACTTGGATTAGGAGGTGAGATTGAAGAATAAACCGGATTGAATCACACTCTGTCTGGTCTCCATTCTTCGAGTCCGTCCTCACTCTCTCTCTTGCTGAACCCCAACCTAAAGACTGGAGCAGCTTGGTACAGTACGGGCTCTAATAATTTAGCCCCCAAGGCTTTTGGCAGTGCGGGTTTCAACATTGACAGAACAGTCAGAGACATTTTGGACCCCAAATGTGGGGTAGAGTAGTTCTCAACATTTCTGGCCCCCAAGTGTGGGGAAGCTCGGGCCACAACACCTAAGAAGCCCTAAGTATAACTCAGTCTCTGCCATAAATAATGAGTAGAATTAAAGCAAAATTTCTGTCCACAGCAATTACAACAGAACCTCATGTACAATTAAAAGACTGCATATATCATAGTGTCTAGATGGAGGATCAGTCAATTAAAAATCCCTCTGCTTCTAGAAATTGAGGTCAAACATTTCAGGTTTTATGAATAATGTTGTCATCATTTATTTACTAATTCAGTTATATAATTAATATGTTATATTAATTATATAATATATAATATATTATATTTATAATTTATATTTTAATTTTTAATTATATAACTGAATACATAATGTTGCGGTAAATCTCTCGCCCAAAGGGAGCCCATAGAATAAAGACACAAGTCAATAAGTATCAAATGAATGCTGCATGCCTAGATTGGGCAGATTTACCATTAAACTACACTATTTCCCCGGCTAAGAGAGCTCTTAACAACTTGCGGTTTCCTAGGTCAAGGCCTTCTTCGTCTTCTCTCCCTCCATCAACTGCTCTCTGCCTCGACCAACTCCCAACTCCGCTGCTCCTCCTCCTTCAGCTCCTCTCGTCTTCCCCTCTTTTTCCTGCCTCTGGCTCCTCCCACTCCTCTTCTACTGCCCAATCACTGGCTGTAGCCTTTATTTAACAAATTTGATTGGACAGAAGGTTTACAAGATTCACTCCTCCTTCGCAGCCCCTCCCAGGAGTGGAGTTACCATGACAAGAGGCTAGGGCTATCCACCACAATATAATATATTAATATTAAATTTAAATATTATATTAAAATAATGGACAGAATGAGAATGGTGTTGGAGTAGACAGACTAAAGCATGATCATTTACAATGTAAACAAAGGCTATGAGTGGCAGACACAGTGGGCCAGATTCATCACTTTGATGAATTCACAAGGATCCCAGTCCCATTAACTTGAGAATGAGTTGCAATCACTCATTTAGAGGATTGTATAAAACTGTTCCTTTTTTTCATGCCCCAGTGAACTGCCTGATAGAGGTTTGTACATGATCACTTGAGTCATGTAATTTATAGTTCAGTTAAACGGAAAATATATGTGTGGATATGTGTGTACATAAGGCTCACAATTTCTTCCTAGTCATTCCTAGACTTATGAGTCAGTTCAAGGTCACTGTATCTGAGCTTAGCTGTATAATACAGTCTGGCCAATGAGCATTATGAGATAACTGCATCATGTCTGCTTACTGGAGAGTGTTCCTCATTGCTCTTAGTCAATCTTTTCTCCTCTTATCTTCCATGGAACCCAGGGTAGCCTAATGAATAAGGAAAGAACATGTTGGGGATCCATCATGGAGGTTGCCCACTCCATTTGAGACCTAGGTCTACTCAAATACTGCTGCAGCATGTCCAGACCAGAAGAAAACCCCGTCAAATTCCAACAATGTGAAAACTGTGTTTTACTATTAAAACTTCTGGTTATGTTGCAAAACCTAACACACATAGCTTTAAATTCCAGTAGTTAGGATGCTTAAAGGATTGTTTAGTATTTATTAAATATCTCTTAGATATACCATTTCAAAAGATTGGTATAAATTGTTGTTTGGTTTCTTGGGGTTTTGTTTGTTTTTTTGTTTGTTTGTTTGCTTGTTCTTTGGCAATGTTTTATTTGTTTCTAATGTATTTCCAGTGTATTCATCCCTGTCTTAGGTAGGGTTACTATTCCTGCAATCAAATACCATAACCAAAGCAAATTGGGGAGGAATAGGTGTCTTACACTTCCATATCATTGTTCATCATCAAAGGAATTCAGGACAGGAAGTCAAACAGGGATGCAAGAGCTAATGCAAAGGCCACAGAGGGGTGATTCTTACTGGCTTGCTTCTCATAGCTTACACAGCCTTTTTTCTTATAACACCCAGGACCACAACCTAGGGATGGCATCACTATAATGGGATGGGTCTTTTCCCACCTCAACCCCCACCCCTTTTAACTAGCAATTAAGACAATGCCCTACAGGCTTGCCTACTGCCCAGTCTTATGGAGGCATTTTCTTAATTGAGGTTTTCTCCTCCCAGATGAATTTAGCTTGTGTCAAGTTGACATAAAACTATCCAGCACATCCCCCATTAGACTCCTACCCCAGTCCCATTCTTTCTAAACCCTTTTTTCTTCTCACCATGCTCTATCTTACACTCATGTTTTTGTTGTCTTTTCAGAGTCTATGTGTTTCTGACCACCTGAACTATATTAGGATTGCTAGGATAAGCTATTTAGGATGGCACTATTTAGTGTAGCATGGTCAATTTAACAGAAGTAAACCAACTAAGGAAAAACGATTCCACCTCCGATAGCAGTGACTAACAGTCAATAACATCTCAATTAGCGATGGACTCCTCTTTCATCTCTGATGCCATATTGTTGACAGACTCCATCCTGTGCAGATCCTGTGCATAAACTACAATTGCTAAAAGATCGAGTGACTCCCATGTCACAGCCAGAAGAAATCATTTCAGAGAGCTTCTCCTCATCCTCGGGTTCTTACACTTTTTCTATCCTCTTTTCTTGTGCCTTGGATTGGGTGGTAAAGATGTGATGCTTAATACTGAACACTCAAGGGTCACTTTATCTCAGCACATTGGCCAGTTATGAGTTTGTGAATCAACTTCTGCCACTGCAAAAGTAAGTACCTCAGACCATAACTAGGTACAAATATACATTTTAAGAAGGCATTTTGGCATTATGATTTAGAAAAACAAGAGTACAAGTCTAATGTGAGACTACTCCTTGAAGCCTACTTCTTTGTTCTTGGCCAATGTCATATTCCTGTCAAGAAGCCCATTTCCTTGTGCTTGGCCCATGTCAGATTCTTACCAAGCAGCCCCAAAGGATCTCCACCACTCCCCCTTTTTTATTTTGTTAACAAGACTGAGCCTGTCTTACGTCATTCTGACAAGAATGCCTTCCTTACCTGTCATAGAATATGCATTATCAAAGGCAATGCACTTCTGTCTAGGTTGGTAAGGCTCTGTGCAGAATCTTACCTTTCCTTGGCTTGCCAGCCTATTAATTTAATAACTTTGTCTGGGGGGGGGTCTATTTTCAGGTTTAAGCTATGTACTTTGGCTGCCAACATGCTGATGTTGTTAAAGATAAGCTTTAACATGATGGGCAGGAATAAAAGTATTACCAGGACAAGAAGAGCAAGCCTGGTCAAGCTATATATGCCATCCTGAGGTTTGTCCAAAATGGAAATACTGAGCTCAGGCCATGGATAATTTTATCAGCATTATCTGCAGCATCAAAGTTCGACAGAGCAGCATTCTTTAAATTCATAATCTCATTATGCAAAGTTAACACACCCAGAGAAGTGTTAGGATTGTGCCAAATATCCTACAGGTGTCTTTAACCTTTTTTCTAATTAAAATGACAATCATTGTGAATTTCAAAAGTAACACTATTCCAATAATATTTATCATGACACTTGGGATGGCTCCTAACTCTTAAACCCTGAACCTCCTTCAGATTATTTGAATGGGTTATAGAGCATCATTTGTTGTTCCAGATATCTGTATAAATCCTTTTGTATACTGAATACATTAGTAACATTTTTGCTAGATGCTTAACAAAAATAGTCTAACTCCTTATGTCAATGCTATTGCAGAAGCAGTGGTGCTAGCAATTAATGGAATTAAAGCTGTTATACCAGAAAATATCAAGTCTTCTACCCTCTTGCTTCTGCTTAAAGCCCAGCTCACTTTTTTCAGCACTTTCAAGCTTTTTTCAGAGAATCAAGGGTTTTTTTTCCTATTTTTTAAAAATTTTTATTGGGTATTATATTTACATTTCAGATTTTATCCCCTTACCCCACTTCCCCCCACCACCCAGAAACCTCCTATCCCATCCCCCTTCCTCATACTTCTATGAGGCTGTGGTTCCACCTACCCCCTGCTTCCACTCCCCCTCCCCACTCTCACATTCCCCCACACACACACTGTGTTTGTCCTTCATGAGACCAAGAATCTCCTCTGCCACCTATGCCTGAAAAGGCCATCCTCCCCTACATATACAGCTGGAGTCATGGTTCCCTCCCTATGTGCTCTCAGGCTGGTGGTTTAGACACTGGGGGTCTCTGGTTGATTGGTATTGTTGCTCTCTTCATGGGGTCACAAACCCTTTCTGCTCCTTCAGTCTTCTCTCTAACTTCTCCATTGGTAAACACTTGATCATATCAGTGGTTAGCTGTGAGCATCGTCCTCTGAATGTGTCAGTTTCTGGCAGACCTCTAAACAGACAGCTATATCATGTTCTTGTCAGCATGCATTTCCAGCCATACACATCAGTGTCGAGCTTAGGTGACTGTACATGGGATGGATACCCAGGTGGAATGGTCTCCAAATGGCCCCTCCTTCAGTTTCAGTCCCACGTTTTGTTTCCATATTTGCTCCCTTGAGTATTTTTGTTACTCCTTCTAAGTAGGACTGAGGCATCCCCTCTTGGTCTTCCTTCTTCATGAGCTTCATGTAGTCTGTGAGTTGAGTCTTCGATATTCCAAGTTTTTGGGCTAACATCGCTTATCAGTGAGTAAATACCATGTGTGTTCTTTTGTGATTGGATTAACTCATTCAGGATATTTTCTAGTTCCATCCATTTACCTTAGAATTTCTCAAATTCATTATTTTTAATGGCCGAGTAATACTCCATTGTGTAAATGTACCATTTTTTTTGTATCTATTCCTCTGTTGAGGGACATCTGGGTTCTTTCCAGCTTCTGGCTATTATACATAAGGCTGTTGTGAACATAGTGGAGCATATGTCCTTGTTGTATGTTGGAGCATCTTCTGGGTATATGCCCAGGAGTGGTATAACTGGATCCTCAGGTAATGCTATGTCCAGTTTTCTGAGAAACCACCAGACTGATTTCCAGAGTGGTTATAGCAGCTTGCAATCCCACCAACAATGGAGGAGTGTTCCTCTTTCTCCGCATCCTTGCCAGCATCTGCTATCACCTAAGTTTTTGATCTTAGCCATTCTGACTGGTGTGAGGTGATATCTCAGGGTTGTTTTGATTTGCATTTTCCTGATGACTAAGGATGTTGAGCATTTCTTAAGGTGCTTCTCAGCCATTTGAGTTTCCTCTGTTGAGAATTCTTTGTTTAGCTCTGTACTCCATTTTTAATAGGGTTATTTAGTTGTCTGGAGTATAATTTCTTGAGTTCTTTGTATATATTGGACATTAGCCCTCCATCAGATGTAGGATTGGTAAGATCTTTTCCCAATCTGTTGGTTGCTGTTTTGTCCTACTGACAGTGTCCTTTGTCTTACAGAAGCTTTGCAATTTTATGAGGTCCCATTTGTCAGTTCTTGATCTTAGAGCATAAGCCATTGGTGTTCTGTTCAGAAACTTTTCCCCTGTGCCTAGGTATTCAAGGGTCTTCCCCACCTTCTCTTCTATTAGTTTCAGTGTATCTGATTTTATGTGAATGTCTTTTATCCACTTGGATTTGAGCTTTGTACAAGGAGATATGAATGGATTGATTTGCATTCTACTACTTGCTGACCTCCAATTGAACCAGCACCATTTGCTGAAAATGCTGGGTTTTTTTTTCCACTGGATGGTTTTAGCTCCTTTGTCAAAGATCAAGTGACCATAGTTGTGTAGGTTCATTTCTGGATCTTCAATTCTATTCCATTGATCTTCCTGCCTGTCACTGTACCAATACCATGCAGTTTTTATTACTATTGCCCTGTAGTACAGTTTGTGGTCAGGGATGGTGACTCCCCCAGAAATTCTTTTATTATTGAGGATAGTTCTTGCTATCCTTGTTGTTGTTTTTTTTTTTTGTTATTCCCAATGAATTTGCAAATTGCTCTTTCTGTCTCTGTGAAGAATTGAGTTGGAATTTTGATGGGGATTGCATTGAATCTATAGATTGCTTTTGGCAAGATGGCCAATTTTACTAAATTAATCCTGCCAATCCAGGAGCATGGGAGATCTTTCCATCTTCTGAGATCTTCTTCTATTTCTTTCTTCAAAGACTTGAAGTTCTTGTCATACAGTTCTTTCACTTGCTTGGTTAGATTCACTCCAAGGTATTTTATATTGTTTGTAACTATTGTAAATGGAGTCATTTCCCTAATTTCTTTCTCAGCCTGTTTATCCTTTGAATAAACCAAGCCTATTGATTTATTTGAGTTGATTTTATATCCAGCCACTTTGCTGAAGTTGTTTATCAGGTTTAAGAGTTCTCTGGTGGAAATTTTAGGGTCACTCAAGTATACTATCATATCATCTGCAAATAGTAAAATTTTAACTTCTTCCTTTCCTATTTGTATCCCTTTGACTTCCTTTTGTTGTCTAATCACTCTAGCTAGGACTTCCAATGCTATATTGAATAGGTAGGGTGAGAGTGGGCAGCCTTGTCTAGTCCCTGATCTTAGTGGGATTGCTTCAAGTTTCTCTCCATTTAGTTTGATGTTGGCTACTGGCTAGCTATATATTGCTTTTACTATGTTTAGGTATGGCCCTTGAATTCCTGAAGATTCTTAACATGAAGGGATGTTGAATTTTGTCAAATGCTTTCTCAGCATCTAGTGAGATGATCGTGTGGTTTTTTTCTTTGAGTTTATTTATGTAGTGGATTACATTGATGGATTTCCAAATATTGAACCATCCCTGCATTCCTGGGATAAAGCCTACTTGATCATGATGGATGATTGCTTTGATGTGTTGTTGGATTCAGTTTGCGAGAATTTTATTGAGTATTTTTGCATCAATATTCATAAGAGAGATTGATCTGTAGTTCTCTTTCTTTGTTGGGTCTTTGTGAGGTTTAGGTATGAGGGTAATTGTAGCTTTATAGAACTAATTGGGTATTGTTTCTTCTGTTTCTATTCTTTGGAATAGTTTGAGGAGAATTAGTATTAGGTCTTCCTTTAAATGTCTGACAGAATTCTGCACTAGAACTATCTGGCCCCAGACTTTTTTTGGTGGGGAGGCTTTTAATGACTGCTTCTATTTCTTTAGGGGTTATGGGACTGTTTAGATGGTTTATCTGCTCTTGTTTTAATTTTGATACTTGGTATCTGTCTAGAAAATTCTCCATTTTGTCCAGATTTTCCAATTTTGTTGAATATAGGCCTTTGTAGTAGGATCTGACAATTTTTTAATTTCCTCATTTTCTGTTGTTATGTCTCCCTTTTCAGTTCTGATTTTATTAATTTGAGTACTGTCTCTGTGCTCTTTGATTAGTCTGGCTAAGGGTTTGTCTATCTTGTTGATTTTCTCAAAGAACCAGCTCCTGGTTTTGTTGATATTTTGTATAGTTCTTTTTGTTTCAACTTGGTTGATTTCAGCCCTGAGTTTGATTATTTTCTGCCGTCTACTCCTCTTGGGTGTATTTGCTTCTTTTTGTTCTAGATCTTTCAGGTGTTCTGTCAAGTTGTTAGTGTATGCTCTTTCCAGGTTTTTTTTTTTTTTTTTTTGTAGGCACTTAGAGCTGTGAGTTTTCCTCTTAGTACTGCTTTTATGGTGTCCCACAATTTTTGATATGATGCATTCTCATTTTCATTAAATTCTAAAAAGTCTTTAATGTCTTTCTTTACTTCTTCCTTGACCAAGTCATCATTGAGTAGAACATTGTTCAGTTTCCACGTGTATGTGGGCTTTCCGTTGCTTTTGTCCACATTAAAGATGAGTCGTAGTTCATGGTGGTCTAATAAGGTACAAGGGATTATTTCCATCTTTTTGTATCTGTTGAGGCCTGTTTTGTGACCAACTATATGGTCTATTTTGGAGAAGATACCATGAAGTGCTGAGAAGAAGGTATATTCTTTTGTTTTAGGATGAAATGTTCTATAGATGTCAGTTAAGTCCAATTGGTTCATAACTTCTGTTAGTTTCATTGTGTCTCAGTTTAGTTTCTGTTTCCATGATCTGTCCATTGCTGAGAGTGGGGCATTGAAATCTCCCACTATTATTGTGTGAGGTGCAATGTATGCTTTAAGCTTTAGTAGTTTCTTTTATGTATGTGGGTGCCCTTGCCTTTTTGGCATAGATGTTCAGAATTGCAAGTTCCTCTTGGTACATTTTTCCTTTGATGAATATGAAGTGTCCTTCTTTATCTTTTTTTATTACTTTTGGTTGAAAACAATTTTATTTGATATTAGAATCGCTACTTCAACTTGTTTCTTGGGATCGTTTGCTTAGAAGATTGGTTTCCAAACTTTTACTCTGAGGTAGTGTCTGTCTTTTTCACAGAGGTGCATTTTCTGTATGCAGCAAAATGCTGGGTCATGTTTATGTATCCAGTCTGATAGTCTATTGTCTTTTTATTGGAGAATTGAGTCCATTGATATTAAGAGATATTAAGGAAAAATGAATGTTGTTTCCTGTTATTTTTGTAATTGGCGGTAGAGTTATGTTTGTGTAGCTATCTTCTTTTAGGGTTGTTGGAAGATTACTTTCTTGTCTTTTCTAGGTTGTAGTTTCCCTCCTTGTGTTGGAGTTTTCCACCAATTATCCTTTGAAGTGCTAAATTTGTGGTAAGATACTGTGTAAATTTGGTTTTGTCATGGAATATTTTGGTTTCTCCATCAATATTGATTGAGAGTTTTGCTGGGTATAGTAGTGTGAGGTGGCATTTGTGTTCTCTTAGGGTCTGTATAATATCAGTCCAGGATCTTCTGGCTTTTATAGTCTCTGGTGAGTAGTCTTGTGTAATTCTTATAGGTCTGCCTTTATATGTTACTTTGCCTTTTTCCCTTACTGCTTTTAGTATTTTTTCTTTGTTTTGTACATTTGATGTTTTGATCATTATGTGGTGGGGGGTATTTCTTTTCTGGTCTAAACTATTTGGAGTTTTGTAGGCTTCTTGTATATTTATGGACATCTCTTTCTTTAGGTTAGGAAAGTTTTCCTCCATAATTTTGTTGAAGATATTTACTGGTCCTTTAAGTTGGGCATCTTCCCCCTCATCTATACCTATTACCCTTAGGTTTGGCCTTCTCATTGTGTCTTGGATTTCCTGTATATTTTGGGTTAGTAGCTTTTTGTATTTTGCATTTCCTTTGACAGTTGTGTCAATATTTTCCATGGTATCTTCTGCACATGAGATTCTCTCTTCTATCTCTTGTATTCTGTCGGTGATACTTGTGTCTATGACTCCTGATCTTTTTCCTACGTTTTCCATCTCCAGGGTAGTCTCCCTTTGTGATTTCTTTATTGTTTCTACTTCCATTTTTAGATCTTGGATGGTTTTGTTTAATTCCTTCCCCTGTTTGGTTGTGTTTTCTTGCAATTCATTAAATGATTTTTGTGTTTCCTCTTTAAGGGCTTCTATCTGTCTACCTGTGTTCTCCTTATATTCTTTGAGAGTGTTATTTATGTCCTTCTTAAAGTCCTCTATCATCATCATCATCATGAGAAGTGATTTTAATTCTGCATCTTGCTTTTCCAGTGTAATAGGGTGTTCAGGGCTTGCTATGATGGGGGAACTGGGTTCTGATGATGCCATGTAACTTTGGATACTGTTGCTTACATTCTTGTGCTTGCCTTTTGCCATCTGGTTAACTCTAGTGCTACCTGTACTCACTGTCTCTGACTGAAGCCTCCCTTTCCAGTTATCTTGCTTGTGTGTGATCTCCTCGGGGTCCAGATGTCTCTGTGATCTTCTCCAGCTGCTCTGAGTACAGTGGTACCTCTAGGATGACTCAGGATATGGTGTCTCCTAGGTAGCAGACCAGCTAGGTGTCCGCTGTTCTAGGTGCAGTGTCTCCTCTAGGATGTCTTTGGGTAAGGTGTCCTCTGCTCTGAGTGCAGTGGCTCCTCTAGGATGTCTCGGGATATGTTGTCTGTCGCTCTGAGTTCAGTTGCTTCTCTTCTGCTCTGGGTTCAGTGGTATCTCTAGGATGTCTCAGGAGGAATCTGGTATCCACACAGAAGCAGACCAGGTGGGGGTCTGCACCAGGCCTCAGATCCGGGAGTGGGGGGAAGGAGAGTGCTACTGCTCTGGGTTCAGTGAACTCTCTAGGATGTCTCGGGTGGAATCCAGTTTCCACTGGAGCAGACCGGGCAGGCAAGGTTTTCTAATACTCAGGACAGTGAGACAAAAGCTGGTTGATAGATCCCCATAACAGACATGCCAGGTTTCAACACACTAACATAATTGGAAATTATACAATCAATGCAACTTACAATAAATGCTGTAAAAGAGACAAAACCAGTTTTAGCTTGACAATTAAAAGAGCCTTAAAAACATGCACTAACCCTTGTTTGAAATCCAGATCCTGTCCTAACATTATCTAGGCTTCAAGCAGGAATCTGACATTAGACTAGAACAAAGAAGTAACTTCGGGTAGGAGTCTAAATCATAGGCTACAACAAATAAGTAATTTCAGGCAGGAATCTAAATATTAGGCCAGAACAGAGAAGTAATTTCAGACAGGATTCTAAATTTTAGACTAGAACAAGGAAGTTGGCTTCAGACATGAAAATGACCTTGGGCTAGGATAGGGAAGTAGGCTCAGATACTTTGGTCATCCTTATAAGCCTTTAGAAACAGTGGTCACAGGAGTCTTCACGTAACTGGGTTTAATGCCTTGCTTTTTCTTTGACTATTTGTGTTTATTGTATTGCTTGTTTTTTGACTATTTGCATCTATTGTATTACTAGACCCTCAACCTAGAACTGACCTTATTACATGCATGTAATCAAAATGGTATAAAAGCATAAAGGAAGGGGGAATATGTAGGGGATTCTAGTGAGGGGAAATGGGGAAGGGGGATGACATCTGTACTGTAAATAAATAAAATATACAATAAAAAAGAATTAAAAAAAGAAAAACAAGAGTAGTAAAATCCTCTGTAGGGCCCATGACCTCCAAGACTTGGAACTTTTTAAATCAGGTTTAGAGTATCATGCCTGAATTCGCTTTGTGGTGTAGCCTCAAACCAACTAAAAAGGTGGTTGGTAACTGACTTAACAGTTCTGCCATGATTGTACTGTATCTTGCCCGACTGGTCAGTATTATAAAGTGCCGGGGCCACTTCTGGTAAGACTAGTCATGACTTTCTCCCCCTAGAAGACTGGATGGAAAATTCTGGCACAATCAAAGCTATGAAGAAGGAAGGAAGACTCTAGCTCAGTTCAAGTTTGATTTCCCTACATATTTCAAATAAAGTGGGTGGTATCTTCAATAATATTCCCTTTTATTGTTTTTATTTTTAAATTTTGTGTATATGAATGTTTTGGCTGCATGTATGTCTATGTACCATGTGTACTGCCTGTGGAATCTAGAAAAGAATGTATGATACCATGTAATTGGAGTTACAAATAATTGTGAGCTACCATGTAGGTACTGCAAATTGAACTTAGTCCCTCTGAAAAAGCAGTCAGTGCTCTTAATCATTGATGCATTTATTGAGCCCCATTTAGCAATATTCTTACCATCTAGTTCTGGTGGGCCACCAAAAGCAATGACAATAGCCTATAATGTTTTGGGAACTTCTAGGACCTTCAAAACTTATACTCCTAGGCCTGAGTCATAAGAAAGTTTCATACATGTGATTTTTGTTTAATAGCCTATGGTTTGTAGAATCAAATTCATTCACCCATTTGATGAACTTCCATTCACAATTTCTTTCAAGTTTAAAAAACTTTTTGCATGTAGGGTTGAGGTCTCCTGCTATTTTCTCTGTCCCCACTAGCATTCCTTTTGTTGTCCTTGTTCAGCTCATCTTTAGACAGCCATGTTGTGAGACTTTTTGGGTACAACTTCTGACATTCATGGACACACAACAAACATATTGCCAAAGAAATCAACATCAAAGCTGATCTGTAATCTAGGTATACACCACTATTTAGCATATACCCAAATAACTCCATACATGTATGAAATCTAAAAAAAAAAATTAATTATTTCTCTTCTTTTTGAGTTTATAATGGAATTACATCATTACTCTTTTCTATTCCCTACCTCCTAACCCTCCCATATAACTCTTCTTTCAGACCTTTCTTCTTCAGTAGATTCTTCTTCTAGTCAGGAATCTTCATCAGTGTCTGCCAGTCCCCATCACCCCATTGTGATTCACAGTTTAAGAAAGATCTATGGATTTACCATCTGAACCTTCTGTGTGTACTCAGGAGCCAATGACATATACATGGTGCACACATTTGAATAAGAACAAAGCCTCATTCTTATTAGCTTTCCTTTCCAGCAACCCAGAGTGTGCACTGTTGACTGATGTTTTCTGTTTCTGTGGTACTTGGGACTCATTTTACTTTTCTTTTGGTGTACTTTTCTTTATTTCTATGGTAGGATTGGATTTATCCAAAAACTAGTCGTTTTTCTTGATTCTTCCAAGTTTCCATAGTTGCTTGCTCATTCTTGTTTTTTTTTTTTTTTTAATTGAGAATAGATTTATTTTTCTCACATAAGTATATCCTGATTGTGGCTTCCCATCTCTATACTTCACCCAGTTCCTTCTCTTCTCTTCTTTCACCCAGATCCACTTTCTTTAGTTCATTAGAAAAAAACAGGCTTCTAAATGAGAATGATAAAATATAAGATAAAACAAAACTAACACATTTGAATTGAACAAAACAAGTAAACAGAAGGAAACGTACCCAAGAGAAGGCATAAGAATAAGAACCACTCCTTCACACACTTAGAATCTCATAAAAACTCTAAACTAAAACCCATAATATAGTTGCAGAGGACCTAGTGCAAACCTGTGTAGGCCTTGTGCATGCTGCTTCTGTTTCTGTGAGTTCATATAAACTTTGCTCACATTGATTTAGAAGGCCTTGTTTTCTTGGCATCCTCTATCTCTTTTGATATCTACACACTTTCTGATTCCTCTTCTGTGGATTCCCTGGGCCTTGAGGAGAAGGAGTTGATAAGAACACCCTAGAAAACATGAACATTTAAATACACACACACACACACACACACACACACAGGTGTGTGTGTGTGTGTGTGTGTGTGTGTGTGTATGGGTGTGTGTATATGGGTGTGTGTGTATGTGTGTGTGATAAACAGTTTGTCCTCAGTAACTACAACTTTCCTATCTGTACTATCTGTAGATTGTAACCCTGTTTACAGTACCAAGCATGAACATCATGCTGTGGGGTAATTCAATCAACATTGTGGTTACATACTTTTATAAACAGCCTTGCCATGTCTGCACCAATGGTCACATCTTACCTAGCAAGTCAATATTACAGCATGAAGGCTCCAATGCTGGATAACAATATTGATGTCTCGTCTTCCCCAACAGCTCTCTTAGTATCTTCCAATACTATGAGTGCTATCAAACAGTTCAAAACATAGTTCTCTATATCCTATAACCAAAGCATATAGTTTCTTCAGCTATAGAGTCTTACGAGGTAGCTATGGCTGACAGCCAAGAGCAATGGCAATAGCCAGTCTTATATTGGGTGTCACTGAGTACTCTCTGACAAATAACTTGTATGGGCATAACCTTTGCCTGCCACTGAGATTTTCATTTAATAACCCATTTCTTTCTGATAGGATCATTAATTATTAATATGGGGGTACTTTGTCAAATTCATTTTTAAAAAGCATAAATTACACTTTAATTAACTTACAAACCTGTTGGGCTTCCTGATACATCCTTAGTTTGGGCTAACACAGTATAGTCTGCATTCTGGCTGAGAGCTCTATTTTCTTGTATTCACATTCTGTTCTTTCATACTACATGTTTCATAATATCTTTATTGATTTCTTTTACTTCAATTGCAAGATAATAGGTTTCAAAGTGACACAATTCATTTGGTTACACCTTCCCTGGTCCCTCATTTACATCCCTATTATCCCCTACCTACTGTAACCCCTTAGCACCCCATATTTTCCATCTTTTTGTTTTTACCTATATTCTCCCACCCCTCCTCCCTAACTGCATCTGCCTGTCGATGAACCATTTCCAGCTTCCTAGCTTCATCTATGCTCCATGCTAACAACACAAAAAGAGAAAAATGAAAGCAAAAAATGGAAGCATCATTCTTCAAACAAGAAAGAAGAACAGTGTTTGTCTCCTGGTACAGTTTTAAATTGAAGAAGAAAGTGTTTTCTTTTAGGTCATGGTTGAAAGCATGAGAACGTTAAGGTCATAAACAGAATTTTATTTCTGCAGCAGCAAGGGAAAAGATGTGACAAATCAATCAGCCACCCACCCAACCAAGAGGATAGTAGAAGAAAATTGGGCTGGTAATAGTCAGAAAAACAGTAAGACCAGAATAACGACAATAATAATCAATCATGAGTACAGAGAGCAGAACGGAAGAACCATGGTACAGGATTTTTTTTCTCAAAGCCTATTCTCTTACTTCCTTTATTTGACAACTAACAAGACAGAAAAATATGAACTGATGTTGTAGTACAGTATAACGGCATGTTGATGTCATCCTTAAAGCCTGGGGTTTGGACTTTAGCCCTGAAAAAATAAAAGGCAATGTATATGTCGAAAAGAAAAGAAAGAAAGAAAGGAAGAAAGAAAGAAAGAAAGAAAGAAAGAAAGAAAGAAAGAAAGAAAGAAAAAACAAACAAAAAACCCTATGGTAGGTATCCTCAGTAGCAATCAAAAGAATACAGGCTAAAATGCAATAAACATTTTATTCATTTTACTAGGTATATCTACTCTATAATAACAGGTTCTCAAGTCTGAAAGACTTCAATAAATTCTTCATGCACTATTCTTGGAGAAGCATTTTATATTTTCTGATATGTATGCTTGGAAACATACGTACTGTGACTTATAGGCATTTGAAAAACAACTGCTCATTACAAAAAAATCATCCAAGGTAGAAAAAAACTGAAACCATTTAAGTTTCCATCAATGAGTAAATTAATGAGTTAAGTCTGATACAATATAACCATTAAACTGTTACATTACAGTACTGGTAATATAGTGAAATATTACTATGATAACTGAAAAAATCAGATTATGAAATTGTATGTTTACAAAGATCTAAGCAAAAGTTACAACTTTTTAAAAGTATTTTTTATTGAATTTTTTATTTACATTTCAGATGCCATCCCCTTTCTCCATTCCCCCTGCCTAGAAAACCCCTATCCCATTCCCCCTTCTCCTTTTTACTTTTATACAATTTTTTAATGTTAATCAAAGGCTTTATAAGTTTGGTAATGCTCAATTACAAGATGCCATACAATCAAAAGTGTAATCTAATACCCAACCTAGATATATCAACTATCTTTGACTGGTGGAGACATGTGAACATCTGCCTCCATGTTCCCCCCACCCTTGTCACCTAGCTCCTCCTCTCCTTACTCCTCCTCTTCCTCTCTTTACTCCTCCCACCTTAGCTCCTCCTACATATCACCCTTCATGTTAAAATAAAACTTTTCTCTTAAAATACAATTAGAGCACAACTACACCAATTTGTGTCAGTACAGAACAAGATAGACCCAATACCCAGTCGATTATTTTGTTGACTAACCAGAACCTCTGTCATCCTTCCTGACTAAAAGACTTCGTTCTGAACCTGGCTTTTTTCTTGGCTTTAGAAATGAATGTCAGCTGAAAATCATCCTCTCAAATCTTTTCTCTCAAAGTAAATAGCCAGGATTGGCTATTTACTTCAACCCCATCAGAAATACAGAATGACTGAGTTAAATGAAATTATGGGAAGCACAACGCATAGCTTCTAAAATTTAGCCAATTTATACAGACCACTAAACACCTGGAGAGTCCCTATACTACAAAACTTTGGAGCATCTAATCTTCAGCCTTCAGGCCCAGGATCATCTGACAGACCTAGTAATGCAGAATTATTAAGGGCTGATTACTCTGTCTTGGCAGATATAATCAGTCAACTCTTCTGCAAGTGTGTCCTTTTCTGGACAATGATTTGTCTGTAGATGAAAAGAGGCAATTCTTGCCTAGTGACTGTCACACCACAACTGAAGTAACACCAAAGATGCTCAATTTCTTCTTAGAATCCAAGACAGGAAGCTGTCAGGAGCAGACAGGTCTCTAATCAAAATGAACATTAAGACAGAAATGTTTATAATGTCAATTCTGTGGACTTCTGATGTTTTGAAAACCAACTATCCATGTAAGGCAATCTGGATTGTTTCTGATAACTCCTCTCAGCAAACACCCTAATAATAAACTCGGAGCCATGAATTTGCTATAGGCCCTTCATTCACAGGCTAACCATCTCAAATCAGAAAAGTTAAAGAAGGACTGGGTCTAAGCCTTGTATTCCTAAATGTGTTATATAGGCACAATGACTATAAGAGTAACAATATTAATCTCACTTTTATATTAATAAGAAGCTCAAAAGAAAAAAGAAGCTCAAAGCAATGAAAACCTTAAATTTGAAATCAAAGTAAATTTTGTACCATTTAAGAAATTATAACTTTATTTTAATAACAATTATACTTATTTCTACCAATAGGTTTTGGCTATGCAATAAATCCTAACTAATCCTCCCTGTTCCAACAAAACCATAACTTTTCCCTAGAAAGACAGCCCAATATTAACTACCTCAGTCCCCAAGCCCAGGGAATAGGAGCACTGACTCTTCATAAACTTCAAGCTGATTACAGGCATTGAGATATTAGAAGAGGGGCAAGGGGGAGAGTAAATTGATAAGCCTCTGATGCTGTGTCTTCACTACATCCAGCTGAAATAGCAGGACATCAGAGGTTCAAGCAGGTCTGCTCAGCTTGCTTGGTGAGTAGATACACCAAGGCTGTGTATTCTGCAATATACAATTCTCAAAACAAATTTTAGTATCAAGAAAATTTTTTGTTTGAGTTCTGGAATCTAGTCTTGTGGCGGCCTGCCTCTGTCATATCTAATCCATATAATTCTGGGAGTTTATATGAGGGTGTACTCCCACCATCCTCCCATTTTTTGCCTTCCTGCTCTCAAATTTCCCAACATCAGGGAATTCAAACTTTTGGGCACCTAGGCCCTCCACTTCCACTGATGCCTAACCCCTTACCCCATCCCCCCCCCTCCAATTACTATGAGGGTGTGCTCCCACCATCCTCTCATTCCCGCTTCCCTGCTCTTGCAATTCCCCAACACTAGGGAATCCAAACTTTCAAGCAACAAGGCCCTCTACTTCCACTGATGCCTGGCAAGACCACCCTCAACTACCTATACAGGTGGAGCCATGAGTCCCTCCCTTTGTGTTCTTGGGCTGGAGATTTTAGCATGGCTACTCCAGCTTGTTTCTTAGGACCATTTGCTTGAAAAATTGTTTTCCAGTCTTTTACTCTAAGGTAAAGTCTGTCTTTATCACTGAGGTGGGTTTTCTGTATGCAGCAAAATGCTGGGTCCTGTTTAACATATCCAGTCAACTAGTCTTTTAATTGAGGAATTGAGTCCATTAATGTTAAAAGATATTAAGGAACAGTGATTGTTGCTTCCTGTTATTTTTGTTATTAGAGGTGGAATTATCTTTGTGTGGCTATCTTCTTTTGGATTTGTTGGAAGAGAATTACTTTCTTGCTCTTTCTAGGGTATAACTTCCCCCCTAGTATAGGTGCTTTCCCACTATTATCCTTTCTAATGCTGGGTTTGTGAAAAGATATTGTGTAAATTTGGTTTTGTCGTGGAATATCTTGGTTTCTCCATTTATGGTAATTGAGAGTTTTGCTGGTTATAGTAGCCTGGGCTGGCATTTGTGATCTCTTAGGGTCTGTATGACATCTGTCCAGCATCTTCTAGCTTTTATAGTATCTGGTAAGAAGTCTGGTGTAATTCTGATAGGTCTGCCTTTATATGTTACTTGGCTTTCTCCCTTACTGCATTTAATATTCTTTCTTTGTTTTGTGCACTTGGTGTTTTAATTATTATGTGGCAGGAGGTATTTCATTTCTGGTCTAGTCTATTTGGCGTTCTATAGGCTTCTTGTATGTTTATGGACATCTCTTTCTTTAGGTTAGGGAAGTTTTCTTCTATAATTTTGTTGAAGATATTTATTGGCCCTTTAAGTTGGGAATCTTCACTCTCATCTATACCTATTATCCTTAGGTTTGGTCTCCTCATTATGTCCTGGATTTTCTGGATGTTTTGTGTTAAGAACTTTTTGCATTTTGCATTTTCTTTGACAGTTTGTGTCAATGTTTTCCACGGTATCTTCTGCACCTGAGATTCTCTCTTCTATCTCTTGTATTCTGTTGGCGAAACTTGCATCTATGATTCCTGATTTCTTTCCTAGGTTTTCTATCTCCAGGGTAGTCTCCCTTTGTGATTTCTTTATTGTTTCTACTTCCATTTTTATGCCCTGGATGATGCTGCCCAGGTTAGAGCTCTGGGAGCCCCATTTCCTCTGGGTTCTGTGAGACTTGGGGCAGAGCTGCTGCCCAAGATCTGCTCAGTGCTCTGGCCCAGACCAAAGGGAACCATTCCTCCGGGCTTCGAGTGACTTCCTGGGTCCTTGTGGGTCCCAGTTACTCCCTGTTTGGGGCGGGCCTTGCTGTCTGCTTACCTAAGACACTGCCCGGGTTAGAGTTCCTGGAAGCCCTGCTTCCTCTGGGTTCTGTGCGATTGGGGGCAGAGCTGCTGTCTTGGATATGCTCAGTTCCTGGGCCCAGACTAGAAGGCAAAAGATTTGTTTTTCATTTCACTTGTTATAGTTTCAATTTCTAAGACAATGTTCAGCATGTAAATGTATTTAGTGAATTTTTTTAATTATTAAAACAAACTCGATACCATTAACTTAAAATATCTACAGGTGGAATATCCTGTTAAGAAAATACATGGCTCCAGGCCAGGGAAATGTAGACTGATTGCAGATCTAGATTCTCAACTCTACTCCTCCAGATCCAATCCCCACTTCTCATCTCCAGGTCTCTAACCAAACATATGCTGAAGTCTCCCTTTCCTCTCTGACCCCATTTTCAACAGATCACAAAGATCTTCTCCTCCTCCAGCCTTCCCACACCCAACTCATCCCATTATCTTGGCTTCTAACACCAGCAGACATTCCTTGGGAACACACCAGCTGAGCAGGTGAGGGAGACAAGTCCACAGAAAATTTCCTACCAGTAAACTTGCAGCTATCACATTTATCTAAAATCCAAAGAGGAAACAGAAACCAAGAAACAAAAATGCCACCCAACAAAGACAGAACCAGATATCAGCACTTAGATCTATAATTATCCCAATTCCAGATGTATAGATACCAACATAAAAACACAATAACAAGGCAATATGTCTCCACTAGTGCCCAGAAATCCTAGCTCAGCAGGCCCTGACTATTGCAATCTAGCTGAAGCCCATTAAGAAGACCTTAAAATGGGCTGAATAAAGGTGATAGAGGAATTCAAACAAGAACTACAGCGGCAAGGCTCACCAACAGAATATAAGACATAAAAGAAAGAATCTCGGGCATTCAAGATACAATAAAAGAAGTGAATATATTCGTCAAAGAAAATATTAAATTAAAAAAATCTGTTACAAAACATCCAGGAAATCTTGGATATTATAAAAAGTCCAAATCTAGGGATAACTGAAATAGAAGCATGAGAAGAAACCCAGTTCAAAATACTGGAAGCTGGTGTAGCCATTTTAAAATCTAACAAACAGATTTCAACCCAAAATTAATCAGAAGAGATAGGAAAAGAAACTACATGTTAATCAAAGGAAAAATTCACCAAGAACACATATTAATTCTTAACTTCTATGCCCTAAACACTAAGACAACCAAGTTTATAAAAGAAACAGTACTAAGGCTTAAATCACATATTGATCCTCATACACTCAAAGTGGGAGATGTTAATAACCCACATTCACCAAAAGACAGGTCATCTAGAGAAAATTAAACAGAGAAATACTGGAGCTACCAGATGTTATAAATGAAATGGTCTGAACAGATACTTATAGATCATTTCATCCAAACACAAAAGAATATACCTTCTTCTCTGCACCTCATGGAACCAATAGTTGACCACATACTTGGATACAACGCAATTTTCAACAAATATGAGAAAACTGAAATAAGTCTTTGCATATTATCAGACTACCACAGATTAAAGCTATATACCAAACAGAAACAACAGAAAGCTCACAAACTCATGGAAACTGAATAACTCTCTGCTAAATAAAAAAAAAGTGAATCAAAGCAGAAATAAAAAAGAAATGTAAGACTTTCTACAATTAAATGAAAATGAATATACAGCATACCCAATTTATGGGACACAATGAAAGTGGTTCTAAGAGGCAAATTCATAGTACTGAGTGTGCACATAAAGAAGAAGAAGAGGAAGAAGGAGGAGAAGGAGGAGGAGGAGGAGGAGGAAGAGGAAGAGGAAGAGGAGGAAGAGGAGGAGGAGGAGGAGGAGGACTAGAGGGATCCCATACTAGCAACTTGATAGCACAGCTCTAGAATAAAAAAAAAATCACACACAAAGGAAGTAAAAAGCAAGAAATAACCAAACTCGGGGCTGAAATCAATGAAATAGAAACAAAGAGACCAATAAAATAAGTTGGTTCTTTAAGAAAATCAGTAAGATAGACAAACCCTTATCCAAATTAACTAAAAGGTGGAAAAAGAATACCCAAATTAACAAAATCAAAAATGAAAAGGGAGACATAACAACAGACACTGAGGAAATCTAGAGAATCATAAAGACATACTTTAAAAAAAAAAAAAAAAAACTGTACTCTACCAAAGTGAAATAAAATCTAAAAGAAATGGATAATTTTCTCAGTAGTTACCACTTTCCAAAGCAAAATAAAGATCAGATAAGCAATTTAAACAGACCTATAAACCCTAGTGAAATAGAAGATTCCCCCCCCCAAAAAAAATCTCCAGGACCAAATGAGTTTAGCATAGAATTCTAACAGACTTTCAAAGCAGAGTTAATGACATTAAAGTATTTCACAAAATAGAAACAGGAGAAACATTGTCCAATTTGTTTTATGAAGCCAGAGATCAGAAGTGTACATGTTGGAAAAGGAGAAGTCAAAACATCATTATTTGCAGATGATAAAATAGTATACATAGTGACCCTAAAAATTCCACCAGGGCACTCTTACAGATGAAAAACACTTTCAGCAAAGCAGTTGTATAGAAAATTAACCCACAAAAAATCAGTAGCTCTCCTATATACAAATGACAAATGGACTGAGAAAAAAATCAGGGAAACACCTTTCAGAATACCCCCCAAAAGTATAAAGTAGCTTTGGGTAACCAATCAAGTGAAAGACATATATGATTAAAAAATAAATAAATAAATAAAAATTAAAAAAAAAAAACCTTCAAATCTTTGAAGGGAGAAATTGAAGAGGATATCAGAAGATGGAAAAATCTTTCATGCTTGTGGATTGGAAGCCTGGCATATAAAAATGGCAATCCAACCAAAACCAATCTGTAATTCAGTGCAATCCTCACCAAATTTCCAACACAATTCTTCACAGATCTTGAAAGGACAGTTCTCAGCTTCATATGGAAATACAACAACAAAAAACAGGTTAACTAAAACAGCCTTTTACTGTTGGGGTTCCCACTATACCTAAGTTTAAGTTATACTACAAAGTGATAGTAACGAAAACTGCATAGTATTAGCATAAAAACAGATATGTTCATCAATGGAATCAAATTGGAAACCCAGACATAAATCCGCAAACATACAAGTACTTGATATTTGATTAATAAGTCAAAAATATGCACTAGAAAAAAGATGGCATTTTCAACAAAAGGTGCTGGATGTCAGCATTGATGCAGGAAAGTACCTTCTGAACAGAAGACTCTTACTGCAAGCATTAGGATAGACAGTTAATAATAAATGGGACCTCCTGAGGAGTAGTATGGGAACTTTGTGCAGTAGAAACTTCCTAAAATATGTAACGGTTATCCTAATGAGTTTTCTTAATAAAGTGAGAGACACAGTCCCAACTAGCTAATTTTGTCACCATACAGCTTCCAGTACAAGGACTGCAATACTTCCAGTTGAGTTGTTGACCAAGGAGAGGAGCCCATGAAAAGGCCAAACAACCTAGTTTGTTACCAAGACAAATAGATTGCTCTCTACAAATGACAGGAGGACTCCATTACTGAAGACAATACTCACACAATGCATTGAACATGGAGATCACAGGTTTTGTGGCTGACTTGGTGTTACATTTGTCTTTTATTAGCCTGAACAGTACCTTCCTGTACCAATGTCACTAGAACATGTGGAAGAAGGTTCTATGTAGGCACTAACTTGACCTCTCTGTGTTCATGTTTAGAGATTAAAGAGCCTAGAGACCTAGGGTAAAACCAAGCACCACTGGTAAAAAAAAAAAAAAAAAAAAAAAAAAAAAAAAAAAAAAAAAAAAAAAAAAAAAAAAAAAAAAAAACACTAAAATGGCTTCTACTCATAGATCAGTGTCATCATCAGAGAGGCTTCCTCCTGAGACCAATGGTAACAAGCACAGAGATGCTCAGCCAGATATTCAGCAGAGAGAGATCTTGGGACACATAGCTCTGAACTGTATGTCTCCATCAAACCCCTCCTCTGGGAGCTGAGAAAATCCCTTAGAAGAAGACGTAGAAATGGTGTGGAGGCAGAGAGGAAGCCAGGAGAACAAGGCCCTCTGAATCAGCTGAGCAATCTGAGCTCACAGAGACTGAAGCAGCAAACACAGAGCCTACTTGGGTCTGCACTGTGATCTCTGAGTATAAATTATAGCTTTTAGGACTTTTATGAGACTCGTCAGTGTGTGGATGAGTGGGTCTTCGATTCTTGTACCTTCTCTTGGGGCTCTTTTCCTTCTTGTTGGGTTGCCTTGTCCAAATTGTCTTATTTTATTTTGCCAGGCTTGGTTGTTATCTCTTAGAAACTTGTCCTTTTCTTATGAGAGAGAAAAGATGTGAATCCAGATGAGAGGGAAGATGGGTATAGAGGGAAACTGAAATCAAGATAAATTAAAAAGTAAGGAAGAACTTTTTAAGTACGGTCACTGTCTGTGGGTTTGGAGCTACATTAAGGGTGACTTAAACTCAAGGGGAGCAGAGATGCAGTCAATAGGAGACAGCAAAGGTGACTATGCAGGGAGGTTGGCAACTGTGTTCCACAAGGAAGCATTAGGCCAGACTGCAGATTCCCTAAGACATAAGCACCATTGATTTAGTTGTAAAGCTCAGTTGATTCAGAGGGCCTTGTTCTCCTGCCTTCCCCTCTGCCCTCCACACTATTTCTGTCTCATCTTCTAAAAAATTTTCTGAGCTCACAGAGGAGGGGTTTGATGGAGACACACATTTCAGAGCTATGTGTCCCAAGATCTCTATCTACTGAATGTCTGCATGTGCATCTGTGTGTTTGTTCCTAATCTCAGAGGAAATTAAGGTTCCTCTTGAAATTTTTGTCCACAACAATAGATTATTGTTATACTGGTAAAATTAAGAAAGATTTTAAAGATATTTTTATTCTTTCTAAAAAAGACTCTTGTCCTTTTATTTAATTTCCCTTTATGTAAATAGATTTTTTTTCTCATATAATAAATCCTGGTGAGGTTTTCCCCTCTCTCTCTACTCCTCCTAGTTCCTCCTCACCTCTCTCTCACCTGGATCTACTCACTTTCTGTCTTTCATTAGAAAACAAATACATACTTCTAAGGGAAATCATAAAGTAAAATAAAATACTAAAATACAAACTAGATAAAACAAAAACTAACACATCAAAATAAGACAAAACGAACAGAAGGAAAAGAGCCAAAGAAGAGGCCCAAGAAATAGATGTAGATGCAGAGACCCATTCATTCACCTCAGGAATCCCATAAAAACACAAACCAGAAGCCATAATAAATATGCAAGGACATGTAAAGTGGGGGAGGAGAGAGAGCAAACTATATATGATAATGAAAAATTTTAAAAGGCTCAGCCATCAAAGACTAGGCTCACAACCAAAGATATAAAATTCTGGTGCCATTAAATGGTCCTTAAAGATAATAAAAATACAATGCATCTGCTTTGAACTTCAGTCTGATAATGGAAGAAGTAGAATTATAGGAAGAATTTGGTGATCAATCTACACATGAGTGTTTCTCACTGTATTCTGTGTGCGATAGTCCGCCTCTTTCCTGTTTCCTGACTTTAAATAAAACACAGGCTTAGGTTTGCTAAAGAGTATTGCCATGCTGTTAAGGCAAAGCTTTCCCAATCCACACAGTGTGCCATTACTTTATTGTATTGCATTAAAGTTGATCCTAGATGGACGCCTTAACCAAGAGCTTATGAAGAAGTTAAGCAAGGATTCATCCACACCGTTGTCCTGCTTGTGATATTTTTTATGTTCAATGGATTTCTCACTGAGAGAGTTTGTGTGCATTTTCCAGAATCATTGATATAATCTGATATACTTTTTGAAGCAAATAGGTCAAAAACATTTGCTTATTTGCAGGTTGTAATCTCTTTTTCTATCCAGCATGGTAGTGACAGGTTTCTCAATTATTTTCACAAGTTGCCCTCTCTCACCTGTTTTTGACTTCTGTTCTCTTAGAAAGGAGATGGTCAGAATATTTTGCACATGAATACTAATGTTTCCCTTTCCCTGATGACTTGTGTTGCTCTGGAATGACACTGATTGGTATTTCCTTCATTTTAAACTCTCTCATGTTTGTAGAGAGTGGGATGGAAGCCATCTCTTAGAACTCGGATGTGGTAGTGAAAAAGTTTTAAATTCTTCTTCTGTCTCAGTGTCACAACAGTGTCATCTTAATGGAGATTGCTGGTTCTATATTCCAGATACCAAACCAAGCAATTTGGTCACCTAACTGTTTCCATCACTCACTTTGTTGGCCTTGAGCTTTCAAATAAGACTCAGGTCTTTTTTTCATGGAATCATGATTTTGGATACAATGTCCTATTCTGTGTAATATAATCTTTAGTCAGTATGCCCTGTTTTGTAACTCTTTAGCAAAATAGAAGTCATTTTCAGTCTGAATAGGGGGAAGTCTTAACTTGGGCTGAAAAACAACTCAGACTGGTAAGAAAAAAAAAATGTCCTTTACAGTTCCAAGAAATGGAAGATGGTGGGAAGAGATGTGTTCCCAGAAAGCAAAGGCAAGATGATACCTGAGTGGGAGGTAGGAAGGTGTCTGTTGGCAGGAGCTGTATCTACAGAGATATCATGAGGAACCGCCATTTAGAGTACACCAACAGAGCCTTCAATATGCAGGCCCTTAGCAGACATGCAAAAAGTCCAAATTGTAACAGGGAGGCAGCAACATAGTGACATAGTGTCCTACTCCCCACAATACTATTTGTAAGTCCTGGAGTTTGGAAAAGAGCAAAAATCTTGAAAATGTATTTCAATGTGATAAGGTGCTGAGCTCGCTGTGGCCTTGGTAGGGACAGAGTGACATGGTTCCGCCCCCTGGGACAGGCCCCCTGTGTGAGCCTCCATGAGTGTCAGTGACTGCTGTGGACAGAAGGCTTGTTTGTATAATAATGTACATATTTTCTAGCCCCAATACCAGCAGTGGAGGACTCTTTCCTTCAGAGGAATGTCCTCCCTGTTAAAGTTAATGACTCCGGGGTAATTAGAAACAGCACGAGTCCAGGAGTCCAGAGTGTGACTGTCTCTGCCAAAGTGGTAAACGCTGGGGCCTTCAGGAGAGCCCTTAATGCTATGGGAAAGAGCTCTAAATAAATGAGTTTGAAAATATATAATTTCTCAACTACGCAAAATGTAAGTATGAAATGTGGACTATACGAGGGGCTTCATGAATCTGAGGGAACAGTGGCAGCTGCACTGAGAGCCAACTCGTCAGAAAATTATTACGGAAGAAGATAAAGAGACTTAGGGAGCGGCGATCGCAGGAGACCCCACCCAGTTAAGGTTTTTGTTTATGCTTACAAAGGGAGATAGGCTCCTGAGTTCAGCAGCAGCCTAAGTAAGACAGAGCAAGGTAATTTCAGGGCAGGGTCCCACCTGACTAGTTTATTTATCATCTATGACTAACAAAGGCAGACAGATCTCTGAATTCTTTTGCAATGTTAAGAAATAAATGAATTCTCGCTGTCTCCTAAGAGTCAATGGGCTGAGGTTCTGGGATGCTGATTCCTAAAATAATCAAAAGGAAACCTGGAGTAAATGACTGGATTGATGTGTGAAATAAAAGGTTGAACCTGTGTTCAGCAGGAGATGAGCTATTCAGAAAATTTTTTAGGATAAAAAGAGAAAACTTCTTGGAGAACTGACACAAGCAAGCAGGACATGGACCGAGATATCTCTTAGAATCGCAAGCAAGCAGAATATAGACAGACAGGTCTCCAGAGAGAAAGCAGAACATAGAGAGAAGACTGGAAAAACTTTATCAGGCAGAACACAGGTCATCAGCTTGGACCCACGATTTGATGGTCTTTCCACTGCTCCCAGACACCCCTTTCTCAGAAACCTCTCCAAATTGAGGCTGGTCCTTGGCTGTATGGAACAGAAAGACCATAGAATCTCCTAGATGTTGGTACTAGGACCCTAGGAACTGAAATCTGGTCCTCTGCAAAAGCAGTGAGCATGATTAACTACTTAGTCATCTCTACTGCCCCATAACAATGAAGTTTGACCGCCCTAATCTATCCAAAGCCAATGGTGAATTAAAATTGGACAATCATGGTTTAAAAATTATTCTTTCAGTATCTCATACTGAAATATGAAATATTCATATATTAACTGACCTATTTTCTACAAGTGCTTTCCCAAAAATTTATATTCTCTTCCTCCTTCCCTTCCCCTTTCTCTCCCCCTTCCCCTCCTCCTCCCCCTCCTCCTCTTCCTCTTCTGGTAATAACCTGCAGAGTACAGAGTCTCTCAGGAATAGTGGCTTGATTTAGAGATTTTAGAAACAACATAAAGCTTTTGGCCATTGCTGACTCTCACCTCTTAAGAGAGGTCCACTTTACTCTGTAATAAAATCTTCTATTCTACACTGTGATCTGTGTTTCTCATTTGAGCTGTTTTGACAGAAATTCTGAGGACTGGGGACTTGAGGGAAGTCTAAGATGTGATCCCCATGATAGTAGATGCAATTTTATCAATTAACTCATGAAATTCATCTATTAATATGTGATGGATAATTTTTAAGTTTTTTTATTTTTACAAAAAATGTGCTATCTGTGAACAGGAAAGTGAAAAATGGTTCTCTTTAGTTAGGTCCACATTACAGCTACTACATGGACCACCCTGACTAATAAGATCATTGGAATTTTATTTCTCTCCTCCCTCCTGTCCTCCCAATTCCTCCCTCTCCTTCCCTCCTCCCATTCTCCTTATACCCCATCCCTTTCTCCTCAGAGAAGGGGAGACCTCCCATGGATATCAACCTGCCTTAGCATATCAAGTTGTCTTAGGACTCCTATTGAGTCTAGACAAGGCAACCCAGTTAGAAGAAAGGGGTCCAAAGGCAGGCAACAAAGTCAGAGACAGCACCTGCTCTAGTTGTTAGGGGGACCACATGAAGACCGAGCTGCACAACTGTTACATATATGTAGAAAGCCTAGGTCTCTCCCATGCAGGCTCTTTGGTTAGCGGTTCAGTCTCTATGAGTCTCTATGGGACCAGGTCAGTTGACTCTGTAGGTTTTCTTGTGTTGTCCTTGGTCTCTCTGGCTCCTTCAATCCTTCCTCCCCCGCCCCCCAAGATTCCCCAAGCTCTGTGTCACGTTTGGCTGTGGGTCACTGCTTCTGTTTCCATCAGCTGCTGGGGAAAGCCTCTCAGGAGACAGTTATAGGTTCCTGTCTACACAAACAGGAGAATATATTTATTTATGTTTTACCATATTCTTGTTTTATATTTGACAATCAAATGAGCCATCTCTGAAGTGACTTAGATTTAGTAAAGTCACATTGTTTTTCAAATCTTGGATTCCGGGAAGGTTCATGGATTATTGAGATGTAATCAGTCATTCACCACTCTGTCATTGAGTCTCAGCTCTGTGTATCTGTATACTGTCTGACAAACTCTAGTCCTGAAGATATGACAAGACTAACTAATGGGCCAATTGTTTGCAGCTCCAGATCCATCTGTAGGAAGCTCGTGCCCTCCTCCTTGAAAGCATATAATTATTTTGAAGTATCTCTTTGTTTTTATTTTAAGAGAATGTCAGAAAAAAAGTGGAGTCTAATTTTATGTGCCTAGGAGTAGTTATCTGAGCTTCAGGCAATACAAACGCCGCTATTACTGGGAGTAAAGCCTTGCGTAATTAACAGACATCAGCAGCCTTACAGTTTCTGTAGAATCCCGTAAGTTCCTTGCCTGAAGGCTGCGCTCATCCTAGTAAGTCTGTTTATCCTGTCCAAGATTAGATTAGTTTAATTATTATGAAAAAGACTGCTAAAATCTTACAGCCTAATTATGCAAATGTTTCTAAATGTTCACAAAAGTAATTTATTTATTTGGAGATAAATGAATCTGTTTTGTCATAAAACAGATTGCAGTCCTGGCAATGTACAAGCAGGGTTATGTAGCCTTCGGCAAATCTTGCACCACAGATATCAGTGGGATTTCTAGATTGCAACATTTAAAAACATATGACTGTTTCTTAGCAGGTTTTTATTGTCTTTGCAAATTGTAGCAATCTCAGAAGGAAGTATCACAGGTTTCATACTCACCGACCTTGTTATGAAAACATGGTTTCTCAACAGAAGCATTTAAAAGATGGTAATCACTAGAACGTTCCTAGTAGACCTATTTAGGTACACCTGTTTTATTGTTCTCCATGGCTGACGTCTTCATTCTATTGAGATTTTTCTTTCTTCCTTATCTCGTATAGTATTGTAGTTTTCAGTAACATAAAATGCTAAAACTATAATGGGATATATATCAAAAGAGATCATATTATCCACATTAATTTACCTGTGAAATTGAAATTACATTTAAATAAGTAGAATCAAGCTCCTATCTTAAAATGACTTCTAAATAATAATACATTCATATACATAATTTAGCTAAAACTTGAAAAAGCACACTTTCATTATATCAAAAATTTATTGCCACTATTGAGAATATTCCTAATAGTGGCAGAAAACATATAAGAAATAATAACAATACTTAGTCAAATCAACCCATTTACTGAGACCTTCAAATTTTGACAACAGTATGCAAATATGCAAATATGCAAGGTAGTTGCTAAGGAAGCTCTGGTGAGCACATGTTACTTTTATTTATGTGAGATTACATTTGTTCTTTCTTATTCTATAAATAGAGTACAAGTATCTTGGAAATAACTCATTCTCTGG
>NC_047678.1:11125785-11205785 GCF_011762505.2 Arvicanthis niloticus | reverse complement strand
AGCCTCAGCTAAGCAGCATCTGTTGTTCCAGTGAAGCAAAGGTTTCACTTCCACGGATTCTTGAACCAAAATATCACATAAATAGCCCTGATAAATTATTTGAGGAACTTTTTTTTTGGGGGGGGGGGTTCGAGACAGGGTTTCTCTGTGTAGCCCTGGCTGTCCTGGAACTCACTCTGTAGACCAGGCTGGCCTCGAACTCAGAAATCTGCCTGCCTCTGCCTCCCAAGTGCTGGGATTAAAGGCGTGCCCCACCACCACCCGGCCTTTGAGGAACTTTTAAACTTCACTCTGAAACATCACAAACCAGGCTTCCATCATCCGAATTTCTCTCAACATTATTTTCTGAGCTTCCACAGAACAACCTTTAAAACTCTGAGCAGTCAATGGCTTTTCCAGACCAAAGTTGCAAACGCTTACACAACTCAACCCCCAAACAACCTACATGTACATTACATTCATTTCCTGGTGCCAATTTCAATCCAGTTTGCTTCTGTTGCTGTAATAAATGCCATGGCCAGGCTAGAGAGATGGTTCAGTGGTTAGGAGCACTGACTGCTCTTCCAGAAGTCCTGAGTTCAATTCCCAACAACCACATGATGGCTCATGACCATATGTAATGGGATCCAAGGCCTTCTTCTGGTGTGTCTAAAGACAGTGATAGTGTACTCATATACATAAGATAAATAAATCTTAAAAAAACAAAAAACAAAAAAAAAACACCATGGCCAAAAGCAACTTCAGGAAGAGAGAGTCTATTTGACTTATAGGTTATAGCTCATCACAAGGCAAGAAGTAAGGCAGGAGACGGAAGCAGGAAGCTGCTTACTGGCTCACTTCCTCGAGCTTGCTTAGCTACCTCTCTTGTACAGTCAGTCCTTATCCATCTGCCTAGGGATGGTAACCCACACTGAGACCTGGTCCCTTCTACAGCAGTTAGCAATTAAAAAATGCCTCATGATCAAGGCAGACATGTCCACGAGCCAATTTAAGGGAGGCAGTTTTTTAACTGATGGTCCCTTTTCCCAGGTGACTCTAGGTTGCCTAAGCTGACAGCTGAAGCTAACAGGGACAGGCTCCATCACAATGCTGTCAAATGCTATGCACAGAAGAGCAGGCAGACCTCCACCACCACTTGTTCACAGAGCATCTGATGGGCACAGACCCTGCTTTCATGGGCCTGACTTGTTAGTGAGGACTGACGAAATAAATACGCCACATGTTTGCACAGGTTCTGTGATGAGCACCATGGCTAAAACCAAGAGATGGGGGCTGGAGATGGAGCCCAGTGAAAGAGCATTCGCCTAGTATGTGTGAGACCTAGGTTCAATTCCCAAGCACTCCAAAAAGAAAAAGAAAAAAGAGGGAAATGACTTAAAAGTGACAAAGGATGTGATGATGGATTCTGCATACGTGGAGCACTTACTGAAGAGCAAAACCAAGCCAAGTGACTACAGCTAGAAATGAGGGTTGTGGTTACCAACTAACTATACTATGGGATCCTGGATGGAGATTATATCACGCTCATGGATTGACAATATAGTTGGAGAGTCAAGGGAGACATCTGATCAGAGATCTGAAAAAAAAAAAAAATCAGTCCTCAGGTGAACTGGAGGAAAAGTCCTCCGAGTAGAGATCTCCAACTGCACAAAGGTCCTGGTAGGAAAAGGCTTTCACTGTTCTCTTGAGGGTCAGCAGGGCCAGCCAATGTGAGTGAAGCCAGGCACCGAAATGGGTGTGGAAGTTAGAAGAAGCTCAGTTAAGCTGTCAAATGTCTCCTTCTCTCTCTGCTCCTGGTCACAGATATTTGGAAAAGTGGATTAAAGGGAAATGTGGGTGAGAGGAGCCATAGGTATGGATGGGGGAGAGAAATGTCTCTACAGGAAAACAGAGGTGGTGGTGGGAACCAAGGAAGCAAAGTTGGAAGGCAGAGAGAGCCTCGTCAGCCTCTTGAGTCTGAACTTGACAAGCCATCCTCCATCTTTGCGCTCCTCAGAGCTGCAGTGGAGGTGGAAGGGGGCCGCTGCCTACAGAGACAGACCTCGAATGACCTTTCCCCATCCGCTGCCTGGAAACGCACCAGTCTGTGAGGCCGGACTTGTCATCCCGCACACACTCGTACAATGGGGAAAATTGCAAATGTTCGCTCTGCCCAGGCTTCTGGGTCCCAAGTTCACTGGCAGAGGGATCCCAGTTCTCAACGCGATAATGGGTGAAGAAGCAGCTGCTAGAAAAATACCTGAAGGCACCCAGAGTGGGATTATGTGTGCAGCCAGGCAACTGGGGGAGGGTGCAGGAGGGGGCGGGGGGGGGCGGGCAGAGCTGTAGTCTCTCATTTTGGTACTGTCTACCAGCAGGCATCTATAGAAACCCAGGGCGACGGCATCCACCAGTGGCATCCTAGGGAGAGGGAACATGCTTCCCTGCTGCTGGCTAGATGAATTGGGGGACCTCCCGTTGTAGGTTCTCTGCTCACCTAGAATCGCTGCATCGCCAGCAGCCTAGAAGCATTAGCAGGCACTAGTAGTTGGGGTAATGATTTCTAGAGCCTAGAAAACCCTAGAGCCTAGAAGCTGGTGGGCTACGTGCCGGTGCAGTCTCGGCACCGGAGACGTCACTTGCTGCTCAGTCACTTCCTTCTCAACCTGGCAGCCATTGACTTGCGGTTGTTGCTGGTCTTCTGGTCTTCAGCTGGCCCTTTAAAGGAGCCATGTCACAGTTTTGCTCACGGAACTCAACGTGTGCCTGAAGTTTCTTCCTCAGCTTGGTGAACATGGTTTGCTATTGCACGGTGGCTGGGGCACTGAATCCAGGCCGCAGGGTTCTCGCCACGGCATCTACTGCTGTTTGCCACACTGGCTAGAGCGGAAATGGGCCTCACTATTTGTTACACTCCCTTAATGGCAGTCCAACAGGGTCGATGCGCTATCACCCGCAAAAGATGGCAACTCCTTCCTGTGGCCTCTGGCCCTGCTTGGAACTTCCCCACCGCTACTGTTGCTCTTCTTGCTGGTAGGCAAGAGTCCTGCCCTAACCACTCCCGCACTGGCCTCTTGGCTGCTTAACCAGGCACCCTCGCTGTCTGGGGTAGCGGGAGAAGAGGGTGTTCACCTAATAAATAGCAAGCCCTGAGACTGACCCTACTTGCTAGCTCAGGACTACCTTTTTCTTGTCCTCGTCTGTCTGGTGCTCTCTGAGAGCTCCGTCAAGCCACTGCTCTACTGTCTGCTGTGACTGTCTTCTACCAGGACCAGAGAGACATGTGAGAAAGTCCGACAGTCCCACACAAACCTACACGTTAACTCCAACAGCTGGACCCCAGCACCGGGGTTCTTCTATTAGGCCTAAGCCAGAAGTGCATTAAGAGCTACCAGATGCTTGCCAATATACCAGATGCTTCCCAATATACCAGATGCTTCCCAATATACCAGATGCTTGCCAATATCAGCCTTCTTGGCAGATCAGGCTATTTGGAATTGAGATGACATGGGACCAGTATTCTGGGGTCTCTTAGAGAAAGTTGAATGGCTAGTTGGTGGACACAACTTAAAATGGACTCTTACCATTAGCCTTCTGTGTGATGCAGGGTGAACCCCGTCTGTCCTGGCCTCCTATAAGGAGTGGTGAGGGCCAATGAAGGAAGAGAAGCTGCCCTGGCTGGCTGGTACTATTTCCTGGTGCAGCCTCTGGAAACTCTTGAGTTCCACTCATCTCCCTCCACGGTCCTCCTTCCTACTTTACTGCTCTCCTTTCATCTCACAGGGGTGAGGAGGAGGTCTGAGCCATGTTTGAGAACTTAGAGTAGGGGAACTGTGGGCTCGAGAAGCCCTTTGACAGGCTGAAGATTTCTGAGCCTTTGTCTTTTTCTTAAAAAATGTGTTTGTTTGTTTTGTACACTATGTCTTGAGCATGTTATCTTTAAAGGCTGCTTGCTCTGAATCTTCTCCAGGTCCCTGAGGCATGGCTGATCCCAACAGCTCTGAATCAACAGTATGTTAACCCCGAGCACTCAAAATGCTACCGAAACGGAAGCTATGAGAGCAGCCGAAGGGCCTGATGCCTTGGAGCTTAGAGTATAAGGTGATGAGGTGAACTGGTCATCTTGTCCCTCAGGCTAGGTGGAGCTTCAGTGGCTTACAAAGCCATAGGTGGCAGGAACTAGAACAGGTGATAAGAAGCCATGAGAAACAGATTGCATCCCCTAGCTATGACATTCTGCAAGCTCTTTCCCACTTCCCAGTACCTGGGGCTCACAAGGAAGTAAGCTTCCTTCCTGCCTCAGTGTGTATTTTATCAGAGACTGGTTGGTCACATGCATCGTTAAAGATGGAAGTATCTCATCCGGCAGGGTGTTGAGCAGCTGTCTCAGCCTGTGGGTCTCCGCCCCTTTGTGGATCAAAGGATCCTTACACAGGGGTAGCCTAAGACCATCAGAAAACATAGATATTTACATTATGATTCATAACAGTAGCAAACTTACAGTTATAAAGTAATAACGAAAGTAATTTTATGGTTGGGAGTCACCACAAAATGAGGAAGTGGATTAAAGGGTCGTAGCATGAAAAAGAGTGAGAACCACTGGTGTAGCGTGACTAATCTCACCAATCCCTTTTAACCAGGAGACCTTGGGGCTGACTTGGGACACATGGAGCATAACATTTATACCTATCTGCCTAATGTCTACCTCAGCAGTGGGTATTTCCTCTGCTCCCCAAATGCACCTACAGGTAAATCTGAGGGCAGCTAACTTCAGTCCTCTCTATGGTTAAAAAAAAAAAAAAAAAAAAAAAAAAAAAAAAGAGGCTTGCTTCTCATACTAACACAGAACCTCCATTATCATACCACATATGTCACCTCAGGACATTTGGTGGGCAAGATCAGAATCTATTTATAATTACCTCTTTGCAAAGGCCTGCTAATGAATTCCATGTTTGATGCATCTAATGAAAAAGACCCCATTCTTGAATACAGAGAGAAAATCCATTTTCTCAAGTGGGTGGATCCAACTGGGAACCCACACAGGAGCTTGGATTTCAAACATCAGTTCAGAGTTGTCCAGAGTCCAGTCAGTTTCCATAGCTTCTCCTGGGTGGAATAAGAGTTCCTTAGGCATTTTGATATGAATGATAACATTTATTTCAGATCCAATGGAAAGGAATGAAGGGTAATATTTCTTTCAATATCCAAGGTAAAAGAATCTTCGTTTCTTATAGTGCTTGTACATGTAAAAAAGAAGAAAAAAAAACTTTTTTTTAACTGAAAAAGAGAAATGGTTTACATCTGTCTTCACACCTAGTTTTTTCTTGTTTGTGAGTCACTTGGTGCAGGAAGGAGAAGTCCCAACCAGGCTTCCTCTCTATTTTTCTGCAGCCCACCCTCTGAGTTAGGACCTGCCCTGGGACCTAAGATCATGGCTACCGTCCCAAGTGAATCCTTGACCTATCTGGGAGCTGCAGGAACTCTGAATCAGAAAACAAGAGTTTATTAAACAGAACTTCAGGGCAGTGGTCATGTCAACAATAACATGTTTAAAACTGGCTCAGAGAGTAGAAGCAATTGTTTCACTGGCCTGCTGGCCCAGGTAGATCCATGGTGAAGGAAGAAAACTGACTCCTGAAAGTTGTCTTCTGATCCCCACACCCATGCCCACACTGTGACATACACATCAAACACACATGGAGAGTTTAAACTTTAAAGAACATTGTGTTTAGCTGGGCAGTGGTGGAGCACGCCTTTCATCCTAGTACTTGAGAGACAGAGGCAGGGGCAGGGGGAAGGGGTGTTGGCAGGGGCAGACGGATCTCAGAGTTCAAGGCCAACCTGTGAGTTCCAGGACAGCCAGGGCTACACAGAGTAACCCTACACAGAATAACATGTGGGTTAGAAGTGTCTCAGTAATAGATAGCTGCTTTAAATTCACAAGATCCTGGGTTTGATCTCCAGCACACACATACACACACCAAAAAAATATTATAGAAAGTTTCAGGAATGCTTCTGTAACACACAGCATGGGAGGCAAAGACCCTCAACATGGAGTCAGCCTGGTCAGATGCCCTTGCATGTGTCTTTAACTCACCTTGCCACTCTCAGCCTATTTCCTCAAGTGTAAAGTGAAAGGGTTGAGATTTCTTTATGTATTTTTCAAATATTGGGTTTAATGTTCACCCTCTGTGTTCTTTATGTAGCTAATTTATTTTTGGCAGGGATGAGAATCGAATCCAGTGCCTTATGAGTATTATGCGTCTTAGTTTGGGTTATTATTGCCATGATGAAACACCATGGCCAAAAGCAAGTTGGGGAGGAAAGGCTCTACTTGGTTTATACTTCCACATTCGTGGTCCATCACTGAAGAAAATCAAGATAGGAACTCAAACAGAGGGGGAACCTGGAGGCCGGAGCTGACGACGCCGAGGCCTCGGAGGGAGGCTGCTTAGTGGCTTGCTCCTCCTGGCCTTCTATTCCTGTTTTCGTATAAACCAGGACCACCAGTCCAGGAGTGACCTCACCCACAGTCGCCGAGCCTTTCCCCATCTGTCACTAATGAAGAAAACCCCTGACAGGCGTGCCTACACCTTAATCTTATGGAGGCATTTGCTCAAATGAGGCTTCCTCCACTCTGATGACCCTCACCTCTGTCAAGTTGAAATAAAACTAGCCAGGACACTAGGCAAGCAGTCTACCACTAAGGTACATTCCCAGCTCTGGGTTCTTTTCTGATGCTGTCTTCTGGCACACAGGTGCCACTCACATACATAAAATAAATAAATAACTCTTTCAAAAAGAAGAAAACAGACAAAAAAAAAAAACCACACCTTTTGCCATCCTCGAGTCCCTGGTAGTCTCAGGAAATGTTCCACATATACACTGTCTTGGCAGCTTCCATGCCTCTGTGTGGCTACAGTCTTTCTCATGCCTTGCGCCCTAAACATGTCCACTCATGCTGCTTCATCTCTCTGGAATGCCAGCCCCTGGCCCTGCTAGTATGGATATTTCTTGTGCCCCCAAGACCTCTGGCTTATTTTGTACAGCAGGTCACCCCTGACTTTACACCTTGAAATCCCTTCCCATGTTCTTGTGTCTCCAAGCCTGTTTTGCTCTGCGAGTGAGGCTGTGCACATAGTTCAGCTGCTAGAGTACTTGCCTAGCACGCTCGATGCCCTGGGTTAGAGCCTCAGCACGGCATATGCAGGTATGGTGGTGAAAGCTGTGAGCCCCTTCCTTGCCTTGTAGCAACTTCAAGTCTAGCCTGAGACACGTGAAATCCTGTCTGAAAAATAAATCAGTAAGTGAAACTACTCAGAGGTCCGACTTGGGGAAAAAAAAACTTTCCAGAGGTTAGAGAGGTGGCTCTGCAGTTAAGAGCACTGGCTGCTCTTCCAGAGGTTTTGAGTACAATTCCCAGCAACCACATGGTGACTCACAACCATCTGTAATGGGATCTGATGCCCTCTTCCAGTGTGTCAGCTACAGCATTCTCATATACATAAAAATAAACAAATCAAATTTTTTTAAAAAAAAGAAGAAAAGAAAGTAAAGAAAAGAAAAAGAAAATTGTTTCCATTGCATGCTGTCTAGCTGTCATTCATCTGGACTCCTAAACTCTGGTCTCTGAGAGTTTTTTCCCTTAAGGTGCTGGGTGGTTTTGTCTCTCATGAGCAGGATCTCCTTCCTTCATCCACTGAGCAGAAGCGTCTCAAAGTGAGGGCTTCTGCAATCTGACTTGTGTGTATCCCCCTCCCAACATCCTCTGGCTTGAAGCAGGATCAAGAGGTTGGGTCCTTAAGGAAATGGAAGTGTGTGTGGCCATGTCCTGACCTGTCCACATTTTGTCTCTGCTCTTCTTTCCTGATTAAAATGTCAAGTAAACAGGGACCTGTCAACCAGCTCTCAGTTTCTCTTGGGTGGGGGCGGGGGAGAGGGCTCTTCTGCTGTGATTGACAAGGATCTCCAAAGTAACATGTTTTATAAGCTGAAAAAAAAAAAAGTGTGTGTGTGTGTGTGTGTGTGTGTGTGTGTGTGTGTGTTGGTGTGTTGGTATGTTTATGAGGTCACTTCTGCAGGGATCTAGTTGTCCCAAATGAATTTTTAGCACTTCCCCCTGGGAGGCAGAAATATAGGCAGGGGACCAAAATTGTCCTTAATTAGGTCACCAAGACATAAACTCGTAAACCATGGAATGTGTGAGCTCCTAAGCTAATGGCTTTGTCTTAGAGATGTCAACATTAAGGGCTAGAGAGGAGCACTAGGCCAGTTGATATCACAATCTGCCTCTCTCAGGCTAGCAGGGTCCCAGGAGGATGGCAGCACCCTAGCCTCTGGTGCAGGGTGACCAGCCTTCTAGTATTCCTGGCCCTGAGAGGTTTCTCAGCATCTCGAACACTCAGTATTAAAATGAGAGAAGCCGAGCCAAACCATGGCAGTGTCGGCATACTGCTGTGGGTCATGGCGTCTTTCTCCTCCCTAGTTCTAAAGCCTTCAAGCCAAGTTTCAGGAAAAAAAAAAATTAAAGTATCTGAGGCCCAGATGTGAGTGTCAGATGAACACACTGGAATCAATGGTGTGACCTGACCTGGCAGGGAACTGGGCTGCTAGCCACCACCCTGCTGTGGACACTTCCACCACCCTACTCTGGACGCTCCAACACTATGAGCAATTCCCCCTTCTGCAGCTTTGCTCTTTTTACACCAAAGACACAATTTTTCAAAGCTCTGTTGGGGCTGTTTGACTTTGATCTCTACAAACATTTCTTTTGATAAGTACCAGACCCTCACGTGGTGTCTGTTTGGAGAGTCTGTTTAGCAATACGCTGGCATGCCTTTTGGTTGTTTTGGAGTTTAAGACAGTCTAGTCAGCTCTGTCCCTAGCTCTTCATGTGTCCATGAGCAAATCTCTGCATACCCTGGAGTCTTGGTCTCCCGGTGTGAAACATCGGAAATACTAGAATCTGTCTCATTGAATAGCACTGGAAATTGACGGAGAAATGATTGGAGATTTTCTGGTACACAGTGAGTACGCAGTAAAAACGAGTTGTCATGTGCGGTCTCTGAAAAGTCTGGGTCTAGTCTATCCTTTCTTCTAAAGGTTGGGGGAGTCAGGCAAGGTTAGTAAAGATATAATATTTCTCCCTCCTGCCGGGCGGTGGTGGCACATGCCTTTAATCCCAGCACTTGGGAGGCAGAGGCAGGTGGACTTCTGAGTTCGAGGCCAGCCTGGTTTACAGAGTGAGTTCAGGACAGCCAGGGCTACGCAGAGAAACCCTGTCTCAAAAAACAAAAAAAACAAAAAACAAAAAACAAACAAACAAAAAGATTTCTCCCTCCTTGCCCTTGCCCTTGAAGATCTATAACTCAAATGTACTCATAAATATCTACGAGATTCTGTGTAGTGGCATTGTTTTAGCGCCCCTCACCCTTTCTCAGGAAAATGGTGAGAATCCGGGCCCTAGCTCCAAAGGGACACTTTTAAGTTTTCGGTACCTGCAGTTGCAGGAGTAACGCGGTAGGGGGCAGCACAGGCAGGTGGAGGTGAGAAAATGAGCCCAGAGCTGGAGCTCAGAGTACAGCATGCTGAAGGACGATGCTCAAGCTTTTGGTACTCACAGTTACATTACTCCACGGGGTGGCACAGGCAGATGGAAATGGGATGTGTGGAAAGGAGTTGGGTGGATAGAAAAGCTACTGACCTAGGCATTAGGAATCATGTAATGTGAATTGAGGATTTTACATCCTGAGCTTCCTCGCTCCTTATCTAAATCAAAATCGGTGATTTTCCAGACTCTACTTTAATTATTTGTGTCTGGGTTTCTGTGCCTGACACTAGGTTAGGTATACAGTAAGGTATATATGTATATTTGTATCATGAGAAGTCATGGTGGCAGGAACCTGAAGCACGAGACACACACACACACACACACACACACACACACACACACACACGCGCGCGCGCGCGCGCGCCCTGGGGGAGGGGTCGAAGGGGTGTCGGGGAGGTACCGTGGGTCATACCTTCTTTTTCATGCCTGGCTCTAAAGCCTTGAAACAAGTTCCAGGGGAAAACAAAACAAAACAGAAGGGAGATTTAGAATTCAGCATTTATTTGCAGAAGTACTGAGGTTGAACCCAGGACCTCAAGCTTGCTAAACAAGTGCCCTACCAATAGGCTACCTCCTTAGTCTAATTTGAAGCCCAGATACTAGCTCCTTTCTAAATAAAGAAATGAGCCCGGCAGTGGCTGTCCTTCAGATCAAACATAAAAAAGCCAATTTTATACATACCTCTGGTCTCTTCACTTGCCCATCTGGCTGCTTAGTCCAGTCATAGGCAGACCTGGACCCCAGAGTTCATAGAATTATACTTCAGTCCCTTTTACCCAAACAAGAAATACTTCATAATATTCCCCAAATGAAAGGTTCCATTCAAAAACTTGTAATTGGACTGCACATAATAGAGTGTAGAGATGGATGCCAGATTGCCTTATCCAAGTATGGGCTCTGCCGTTCCTAAGCAGTGTGACCTTGAGCAATTAACTAGTCTGCCCCAGCCTTCCCTCACCCTTCCGATGATAACACAACCTTCTTCCCAGCACTGTAATGAGACTGCTTGCTAACACAAACACGGTGCTTAGACTAATGAGGTGTCTGAGATGTGGAAAATGAAAGCAGATACAGGAGACAGGACAGCAGGTAACTGGACGGTTTGAAAGTGCCCAGGACTGAGTAGGAAGCCCAGCTCGGCCATTTTGCTCACTGCAAGTTACTGGCCCAGCCTTCAAATGATCTACGCAGAGGCCCTTGTGGTACTCAAAATGCCTTCACAGAGTAGAGACACTCCAAAGAGGAAGGTTATTAAAGTGTTGCTCTCGATGCTCTTGGCTGGCTTCCACAGCATTCTCAAGCCTGCTGCTCACCCCTCCTAAGGCTGGAGGGCAGGGTGAGGGGTGGGTATTGATCTGAAAGACAAAGAGATTCTGCCAGGCACAATGGCAGCATTGTGAGCCATGGAGCTCACAGTTTCCTGTCTGTCCTTTCAACGTGAAGGAATGCCATTCTGGGCCTGAGTGGTAAGGTGGGGGAGCCAGCCCAACACTCGATCTGCCAGTTAATTTATTGTAGACAGGGGAGGAATGAACCTGAAGCATCTTTGTACAACAGTCTTCTAGGTGTCAAGAAGAATCATGGACTCAGAATGGGAAAGAGATATGCCCGGTCCTACAGAGACCTCTAAGAATAGCACAGAGACCAAAGCCCAAGTTTCCCATGGAGGTTGCCAGGATGCCCACCCACCAGGGTTCACATCCCCAAGGACATTTTTTTTTTTAATTTATTTATTTTGGTTTTTTTCGAGACAGGGTTTCTCTGTGTAGTCCTGGCTGTCCTGGACTCACTCTGTAGACCAGGCTGGCCTCGAACTCAGAAATCCACCTGCCTCTGCCTCCCAAGTGCTGGGATTAAAGGCCTGCGCCACCACTGCCCGGCCCCAAGGACATTTTAAACGTGTATGTTTGCCAGGCAGTGGTGGCACATGCCTTTAATCCCAGCACTTGGGAGGCAGAGGCAGGTGGGTTCGAGGCCAGCCTGGTCTACAGAGTGAGTTCCAGGACAGCCAGGACTACACAGAGAAACCCTGTCTTGAAAACCTAAAAAAATAAATAAACGTATATGCTTAAGAAATCTGACCTTTTATCCAAAGAAAGTTGTGTGAAGTTGTGCATCTTATCATTGATCTTTCTGACAAGATGAAAAGGCTAACATTTATCTTGTAACTTAAATATTTAAGGTATGTCTAAATTCCTATAATACAGTTGTAGCTTCTGCTGTTGCTGCTTTTTCCAGACAGGGTTTCTCTTGTTTAGCACTAGCTGTCCTGGAACTCGATCTGTAGACCAGGCTGGCCTTAAACTTACAGAGATCTGCCTGCCTCTGCCTCCTGAGCGCTGGGATTGCAGGTATGCGGCACCACTGCATGGCCTTTCTCCCTTTAAAATAATAAATATGGAGCTAGAAAGATGACTTCATGGTTAAGACTTTACTGCTCTTTCAGAGGACCCCAGGTCAGTTCCCAGCATCTACATAAGGTGATTCACAACCTCCTATTGTAGAGTGAAAAATTATAAAGACCATTTTATGAAATATATATAGGCTTTTTCTTTACCCTAAACCTGAGCAAAAGAATGCAAATTCCAGAAATCGGAACTGGATATAAGATTTCAGGCTTTCACTGCCCCGGGACACATTCCGGGTGGAGGGCATTATCCCTGAATCAGAGGACACTTGCTGGATTAACGTTCCTCAAGCCTCAGGGTGGGGCTATGTCAAGTGAGAAATAGTTAACCTGAAATAGTTGGTGATGACAGGGTAGGGCACAGTGACATGGTAAAACTACATTTTTGAGAAGAATGAATGTGCAGAGTGATTTTCACGTGGCTCTAAATCATTTAGGGTGGGTTCCTCTTAAATGTTCCACTGTTCTTGGTTACCCCCCCCCTTGAGGTTTTCCCAGTGCTGCAGCCTGCTGATGTTCAAAATTTGTAAAACAACCAATCATGTGTAACCACTCGAAAATGCAACCAATCATGTGTAACCGCACAAAAATTCCTTCCTTTCCCCACCCCATGCTATAAAAAAACCGCCCTCAGCTTGCTGGCCTTTTGTCAAAATTCTGTTCCTGCATGGACAAGCAGTTTTGACCTTGGCTAGTCAACTTTCCCCCTAATAAACCTCTGCTAATTGCATCCAGGACGCCCAGCGGTGGTAGCACACGCCTTTAATGCCAGCACTTGGGAGGCAGAGGCATGTGGATTTCTGAGTTCAAGGCTGGCCTGGTCTACAGAGTATCAGGGCAGCCAGAACTACACAGAGAAACGCTGTCTCGAAAAACCAAAAAAAAAAAAAAAAAAAAAAAAAAAAAAATTGCATCCAGGTATGGTTTCTCGTGATTTTTAGGTGGTCGTGATTTCCTGAGACTTGAGGAAGGGTCTCCCAAGTTTGGAGGTCTTCACTATAACTTCAGCTCCAGGGATTTAGCATCCTCTCTGGCTTCCTCAGGCACTTGCAGGCATGTGGTTCACATAAACTCGCAGAAACACACACACACACACACACACATAGACATAAATCAAAGAAAAAAGTAAATCTTTTGTAAAAATAAAAATAACAGGTTTAGGACTGGCAAGATAAAATAAGCAAGTAAAGTTGCTTGCTGTGCTTGCTGCCAAGTCTGGTGACCTGAGTTTGATCTCCAGGACCCACATGGAGGAAGAAGAGAAATGACTCCCCGTTGTCTTCTGGCATTCAATGACACAACCATTTCCCACACACAAGATGCATAAATAAGTTAAAATGTAATACACAGCCTATATTAGTCACATTACTCTAGCTGTGATAAAATACCATGACTAAGGGTGTAAATGTGCTTTCAAAGGGTTAGAGTCCATAATGGTGGAGAAAAGGCAAGGTGGCAGGAACAACTGAGAGCTTATATCTCATCTGAATTGCAAGCAAGAAGCAGAGAGAACCCTGGACATCACTTGGCTCTTAAAGGCTCAAAGCTCACCTCCAATGACGCACTTCTTCCAACAAGGCCACACCTCCCAACCCTTCATAAACAGTTCCACCAACCGGAACCCAAGCATTGAAATATATGAGTCTGTGGAGGCTATTCTTGTTCAAACCACCACATAACCTTAAAAATAAATAAGTGGTGGTACACGCCTCTAATCCCAGCACTTGGGAGGCAGAGGCAGGTGGATCTCTATGAGTTTGAGGCCAGCCTGGTCTACAGAGTGAGTTCCAGGACAGCCAGGGCTACTCAGTAAATCCCTGTCTTGAAAAACAAAGGTAGATAGATAGATACATAGATAGATAGATAGATAGATAGATAGATAGATAGATAGATAGATAGATATGCAGATACAGATATAAATATAATTAGTTGTGATGGCACATGCCTGTAGTTCCACTACAAGTAAAAGATCACTTGAGTTCAAGAGTTTGAAACCAGTGTGGGGAACACAATGAGATCTTGTTTCAAAAATAAAAGCATATCACAAAATTAACCCCTTTAAACTGTGCAGTTCTGCTCGTGTTTTTATATGTGGGTGTGCAGGTTCCAAAACTGGAAAGGGAATTGTGAAAGGGGAGGAAGAGATCTGAAGGGAGAGAAAATAGAGAAGTTGCTGGGCAGTGGTGGCTGCACCTTTAATCCCAGCACTTGGGAGGCAGAGGCAGGCAGATTTCTGAGTTCAAGGCCAGCCTGGTCTACAGAGTGAGTTCCAGGACAGTCAGGGCTACACAGAGAAACCCTGTCTCAAAAAACCAAAAAAAAAAAAAAAAAAAAAAAAAAGAAGAAGAAAAGAAAAAGAAACAAAAATAAAAAAGATAAAGAAAGTCCAGCATGGTGGCCCATACCTTTAATCCCAGTACTTGGAGGCAGAGACAGGCAGATTCTCTTAGTTCTAGGCTAGCCTGGTCTATGGAGTGAATTCCAGGACAGCCAGGGCTATACAGAGAAACTCTGTCTCAAAATATCTAAAATAAAATGAAATTAAAATAAATATTATATATAATATAATATATGATATTATTAATATAATGTAGAAATATTAATATTTATATAATGTATATATTTTAATTTTAAGGGAATGGAATTAATATGATTCAAAAGAAACCTGGGAATAACTGGGGAGGGGATGGGTGGGCACAGGGAAGGACAATGGGGGAGGGGAGCGGCTGGGAACAAAATATACTGGATGACACACATGTGTGAAGATGCCATAACAATGCCAATACTTTGTATGCTAACAAAGAAAAAGAAGGCAGAGGAATCATTTTGAAGATGGCTTAGCTGTTGAGAGCACTTGCTGTTCTTCAGATGACCTGGGTTCGGTTCCCAGGATCTACATGATGGATCACAACCATCTATAACTCCAGTTCCAGAGGACCAGGCATGCTCTTCTTGATGTGTTTATAAAAAGATAAAGAGATAAAGAGAGTGTGTTCTGTGGGTGTGTGGAGAGGTATGGGGGAAGGGGACGTCTCAGCTGGCCCAGGCAGAGGCATCTCTTCCCCCTGAGGGACCAGCCACACACCAATATAGTATAGAATAGAGTTTATTGAGGGCATGGGGAGGGGAGCCAGGAGGGTAGTAGAGGCAGAGAGAGGCTAAGGCAGAGAGAGAGATTAGAGAAGTAGAGGAGTTGAGGCTGGCCATGAGCACATGGAGAGAGGGGAGGGGAGGGGAGGGGAGGGGAGGGGAGGGGAGGGGAGGGGAGGGGAGGGGAGGGGAGGGGAGGGGAGGGGAGGGGAGGGGAGGGGGGGAGGGGAGGGGAGGGAGAAGGGACGAGGGGACAGGGAGAAACAAGAGGCAAGAGCAAGAGATCAAGAGAGAGAGGATGGGGCAAGCAGCCCCCTTTACAGTTGGCCAGGCCTACCTGGCTGTTCCTAGGTAACTGTGGGGTGGAGTTTAGAAAGAATGCTAGCACTTCTGACCTCCTCAGGTACCAGTCACACATGTGGTGCACATGCATGCATGCAGCCCAAACACCCAGACACATAAAATAAATAATTTAGAAAAGAGTGGCTGATGTGAATCTGACCCCAGGTGGTTTTAGGTCAGTTTTTTGGGGGTCCTTTCTCTCTACCCCATAGCAGAGAGTCAGAAGAAAACACAACTGTGAATACATAGGGATGAGTCCCTGGAAGAGAGGACTAGCCCAAAGGGTGAAAAACAAGAGCCTCATCTATCTGAGCTCTGAGGACATGGAGAAACCAAGTGCTCTAAGCACCTGGAACCCTGCCTTACCATCAGGGTAGTCAGCAAAGCCTTCCTGGAGGACGTGCCTCCCCACAAAGAGGTTCAGAGTGACACTGAGAAAGGACAGAATGAGATGCATATCCAAAGGAAGGCAGTGTAGAGTGAAAAATTATAAAGGCCATTTTATGAAATATGTGTAGATTTTTTGCCTTACAGAACTGAAAATAAGATTTCAGGCCTTCACATTCCAGGTGAAGGACACTTGCTGGATTACATTCCTCAAGCCTCGCCCAAGGCAGGAAGGCATTCCTGATTACAGATAAAGATGCTACCACCTAGGTGGGGCCCTAGCCCTATAGCCGGAAAAAGTAAAGATAGCAATCTGAAATGGCCGGATAGGGCACAATGGCATGGTAAAAACCACATTTTTGAGAAGAATGCAGGGCGATTTCCACATGACACTAATCATTTAGAGTGAATACCTCTGAATTGTTCCACTGTTTTCATGTTTTGTATCTTTAACAACCCCATCCCACTCCCCTGGTTTGTGGTTTTTTCCCTTTAAAACCCTCCAAGGACTGGCCGAGGGGGTCGGACCTTGACTCCAGCGCGAGTACCTGGTCAGACCGCTGGCTGCCAGCTCTTTCCCTAATAAACCTCTGCTGATTGCATCCAGGTATGGTTTCTTGTGATCTTTGGGTGGTCGCGATTCCGGAGGCTTGAGGAAGGGTCTCCCGAGTATGGGGGTCTTCATTTGGGGGCTCGTCCGGGATATGCGACCACCTTAATCCAAGAACCACGCTGGGAGGTAAAGGGACACCGCGGTTTTTTCTGTCTAGTTGTTGTGTGACCTTTTGTCTAAATCGTCTGATTTCTCGTGTGCTAGGGTTGCCTAAATCGTGTGCTGTTTTGTCTAGGTTTGTTTAAGTTATTTGGTTTCTAAGTTGTTTGTGCCCGTCTATCTGGATTATTTGGTTTCTGAAAAGTGCACTTCGGTTTGGACTGGCAGCTGTTTCTGTCTCGTGAGGGGCAGTAAACCATTCGTTTCGAGAGGGGACAAATGAGTGATTAGCAGACGTGCTGGAGAGTCACTAGCTGCTGCACCCCCAGAGACGTTTGGGGGTTCATCTAGGTGCCGGAGAGGACGTGGAATCCCTCTTGGCTGGCACAGGTTTGCATCTAGGTGCCGGAGAGGACGTGGAATCCCTCTTGACTGGCACTGGCGATTGGGACGGGTTTTTTGTTAGTCTTTTTGTGTGTTAACAATGAAACTAGAGAGAAATGGTCAGAAATGGCCACCATGGTTGTTATGCTCTCATGGCAGTGTGTCTATTTTTGGTTTGTTCATTGCTGGCGTGTTAGAAATCTGGTAGACTTGGTCCAGCATAGGCTGACCAAGCTGTCTGAATCTGTTAAATCTGAATCTGTGAAGACTGACCGCGTTGTCTGGTTATTGGAGTCTTACTTGGAAGGCGAGAGGCCTTCCAGAGGGTCAGGGAATCTGACCGTCAGGTTTCAAGAGCCTGAGCGCTCCTACTTGGGGAGAAGACGCGGAATCCTTCTCCACCTGGGGTCGTAACCAAATGTGGTTAAGTGTTATTTGTGCCACCCGTGGCAGGGGTGAGCTATCTGTGTTTTATGTACCACCCGTGAGAGGGGTGAGCTATTTGTGTTGTTTTTTTTATGTGTGTGTGTCTTTTCTTGGCAAATCATCTGTGTGTTAGCTGTTAATCTACTGTCTTAAACATCTTGAGTTAAAAATAGGTAACATGATTGCCGGCAGAGAGAGAAATGAAGCCGCCGGTACAAGAATACAACTGCAGAAAGGCGGGCAGGTCCTTTAATAAGGGGCAGCTACCTCGGTTCGTGCTCGCGGTTCCTGTTCCTACAGCCCGCCTACCTCATGTAGGGTATGCTTCAGGTAACAGCACATGGAGGGTGCCCTCACCCAGCCCGCTCACCCAGCCCCCACTTGGCGGGCTACAACTCGTGGTTCCCCAGCACAGCAACAGCGTGCAACAGCTACCTAGTTTGGTATTCCTGGCTGTACTGGGTACCTTGAGGTCACTAGTGCAACAAATGGCGGTTTTCCACCTGCCGCCTATGAAGATAGATGAGAACCCAGGTGATAAAAGAAAAAAGAAAAAAAACCTGGCAGTGGAGCCAGGACAGCTAGACAAACAGCCACAGCAAGATTGTTCACCTGAGAGTTAATTATTTTTTTTTTTTTTTAAAAAAAAAAAGGAGAGACAAGAACTGGTTAAAACTGCTTACTTAATTTAGTTTAAAACTTACTTGTGAGGCAGTCTTGATTTACACAAGAAAAACTGATAATTCGCCCTGCTCTGTGGCTAGGAGAAGGACACCAGCAGAAAGTAGAAAAAAAAAGGGGGGCCAGCAGTTTTTTAGCTTCTGTAATAAGGAAGTTGATAATGATTTTTCCCAGTTTTATAAGTAAAGGAGTGCTTTTTTTCTAAAATTACAGCTTAAAAGTTATAGGCTGCCCTGAGTCAGAAATATATATATATATGAGTCAGGAATATATATATATATATCCTTCAGTTTTGATAAATTTTTTAGCCATTACTGTTTGAGACAATTTCATTATTTGTATGAGATTTTCATTAAGATTTGGTTCAAAGATGAGAGTTCTGACAAGATAAAATTAAAGAAGTGGTGAAGACTTGTGCTCTTACGTTAGACATAAAAATGTTTACTTTATTGTTCTTGTTGTAATCAGAAATAACTCTTTAAAAGGTTTTTATAGAACTATGACCAAAGTTTCTATTTTGTTAAAAGTTAAATTCAAATAAGTGTCAAATGTAACTCAAGTTGCCTTTTAAAAATTGTTAATAACTGTATGAACCTTCAACATCTTAATAGTCCTTACTGTGAAATGCTATAGATAAAGCTATTTGTTCTGATTTGATTTCTTTCTTAGAGCTTCAGAGGTGAGCTCACATTACACCTGTGGACAAGGTTTACAGACTGAATTAGGTTGTGGTTTCTAGTGTGATGTGAACAGCAGTCATGCAGCCTCACAAATGCATCAGTCTACCTACACAGAGTTCAAAGCAATAAATAAGGTAAAAGCTTTGCTTTCATAAGACCTTTGCAGGTTCTGGTCTTCAGATTGGGGACCCCGTCAATTGATCAGGCCGTGGTCAGCAGCAGGTCAATTTAGAGCAGATGTGACTGAGACCTCCATGTGACAGAAGGTAAGGGACACCCTAAGGCCCACGCCAGATTCCGCTGATAGGTCTTGAGAGAGAGGGTTATATGAGACCCCACTAAGTTTGATCGGGACACATGAGGTTAAGCAGAGATCAGATAAGTTACCCACAGCCTTTCTAGACTAGCTCATAGAGACATTCTGTCAGTGTAGACAAGGCTCCAGAGGCTACAGAGACTACAAGATAAGTCATTGAAAGATTTAGGAAGTATACTACATATTAAAATGATTGATGGTAATAGCAAGTGAGAGAAGATTTAAAAGAAAGGAATAGAGAAGAGGAATAGAGAAGGTTTAGTGTAAGTCTAGAAGAAAAGAGTAGAGAAGAAGAATAGAGATCAGTTGCTGTGAGTCCACAGGAATAGAGAGGAATAGAGGAGACTAGAGAGAGGTGAAGAAAGAGAAAGGTGACAGGAAAGAATTTACAGAAAGCAGAAAAAAGGGATTCCAATCAAAGAGAGATAAAACTCTTTGAAAAAGACCAATGTGCGCATTGCAAGTAAAGGAGCCACCCAACCTTTGATAGACACAGGGGCTTCCTCCAGGCCAATGGGTCAAAAGGTATTCATGGACTACCCGAAAATGGTGGACTAAGAGATGGGCTGGGTATCCCATTCATTTATGGTCATCCTAGACTGTTCCTACCCTCTGTCGGGTTGAGACTTACTCCCCAGGATTGGGGCCCAGACAGGCTGCAACTAACTGACAAGAACTCACGGGTAGAGGAAAGGCTCCTCCTACTGACTCCAGCCGGGAGCCGAGGTAACGTGCTTTACAGACGGGAGCAGTTTTCTCCATGCTGGTCAGAGACAAGCCAGCGCTACTGTGGTGGACACATGCCATCTGGACTGACTCCCCACCCCTGAGATCATCGGTGCAGAGAACAACCTTGGAACTTGGGGCTGACAAGAAGACCAACATCTGCATGGACAACAGGTATGCTTTTGCCACAGTCCATGCCTGCAAGGCTATATGCCAAGAGAGGAAACCCTGATGAAGCCAGCAACTGTGAGTACTCGTTGCCCAGGACACCAAAAGGGAGGAGACTCAGTGGCCTGAGGCAATAACCGGACAGATCAAGTGTCTTGATACGGCAGCCTGTTCCAGTTGTGGGCCTAAGAGATGGCCTCACTTAAAGCACAGAGTAAGAAAAAGAACTCAGATTGCTAGCCATCCTGCCAGATACTACCTAGAGAAAAATAGACAATGGCGCACACAAGAAGGGAGAACTATACTCCCCAGAAAGCAAAGGATTTACCAGGTTAAATACACAGATGGACTCTTAAGATATGAGTGCAACCAAGCAGCTAAGAGACTTAAAGCGTATAAGGGACCTTAGGTTCTAAGCCAGAGAAATAATAAGACTTAGAGTAGATAAGAAATACCTAGGAGAAAACAGCCTAGAATAGGGACCTTCCCGAGGTTTCAAGTGTCCTAGGTAATTAGATCAGAGAGCAATTTTAAGGTAAGTCAGGAATTGAAGATCCACTGTTTATATTGTCTCCGAAGCTCAGGACAGGTAGAGAGAATATACAGGACCCTAAAATTAAACTACCCTTGGGAACTGGCGCTGGCTAGAGTGTCCCTTGTTCTTGCTCCATACCCAGAATGCCCATTTTGTGTGAGAAATGATTTTTCAGGCTACTAAAAGACTGTTCCTGGTGCTGTGGACCATCCGACCTCCTTGAAGTTCACCATCACCACCTGTGACTGATGCCAACTGGAGAAGATCCAGATGCCTGAACAACCCCCTACTCTTTGGCTCCAGGTCTTCTGCTATTCTACAAGGCTAAAGAAGCAGCAGGCCTTGACTCCTGAGACCACCCCAGAGGCACAGGGAAAATGCTGCCTTGGAGGGTGGGACTTAGTGTGTGTACACCCAAGGTTAAATGACAGCTTGTGATTACAAGATTGTAGTTGAAATGTGAATCTAGAGTTATATAGATTTGTTCCTTTTGCAATTTCTCTTTATTATATATGTGATTTTATGTATATGTAGACAGCTATGTGTCACAAAATGTGGAAAAGTCAGAAGACAACTTTGAAAGTGTGCTACAAAGAAAAGGAAATGTTTTGAAACCCCTAGTCAATAGAATAGAGCCCAAGAACCCCTGCTAACAGATACCTAGTGCCTAAAATTGATAAATGGTAGACTTACAGCTCCGGGTTAACACCATGTGTTTCCACTGCTATCTTTGATGAAAACAAAGATTATTGTGTACTTGTCCAGCTAGATCCCGCAGGTACTCTTGAACTGAGTTTGAGATACACCCTAGATGATTCTGCAGACAGCCTATTTTCCTTGACTCTAGCTGTTACATTGTGACTAGGAGTGGCCATAGGTATAGAGACAGGTGTAACTACATTGATACAGACACCTCATTACTTTCATCAGCTGAGAGCTGCCACTGATGTGGATTTGAGAGCCCTAGAACAGTCAGTAACAAAGTTAAGTTGTTACTAGACTTGCTGTTTCTTAAAGGAGAAAGTCTGTGTGCTGCTCTAAGAAAAAATGTTACTATTATGTAGACCATTCAAGAGTGACCAGAGAGTAAATTCAGAAAAAAGTTAGACCAGAGACAAGATAGAGATGCACAGCAACTTTGATTCAAGAGTTGGTTCAATCCTCCCTTGCTGGACCCCTTGTGATTTTACTTTTGCTCTTAACCATAGGCCCCTACATTTAAAATAGATTAGTAACTTTTGTTAGAGAAAGGATAAATGCTGTTCAGCTTTTTGTGTTGCGCCACCAATATAAGACTTTGGGTCAAGAAAATGGTAATTATGATGACACTGGGGTTTAAACTTTTCTAAAGATCCTAATCGGAAAAAGTGGGGTGAGAATAGACTTATTAATAATTGAGTTTTTATGATTAAAAACATAACCAAATCGGAAAAAGTGAGGAATGTAGAGTGAAAAATTATAAAGGCCATTTTATGAAATATGTGTAGATTTTTTGCCTTACAGAACTGAAAATAAGATTTCAGGCCTTCACATTCCAGGTGAAGGACACTTGCTGGATTACATTCCTCAAGCCTCGCCCAAGGCAGGAAGGCATTCCTGATTACAGATAAAGATGCTACCACCTAGGTGGGGCCCTAGCCCTATAGCCGGAAAAAGTAAAGATAGCAATCTGAAATGGCCGGATAGGGCACAATGGCATGGTAAAAACCACATTTTTGAGAAGAATGCAGGGCGATTTCCACATGACACTAATCATTTAGAGTGAATACCTCTGAATTGTTCCACTGTTTTCATGTTTTGTATCTTTAACAACCCCATCCCACTCCCCTGGTTTGTGGTTTTTCCCTTTAAAACCCTCCAAGGACTGGCCGAGGGGGTCGGACCTTGACTCCAGCGCGAGTACCTGGTCAGACCGCTGGCTGCCAGCTCTTTCCCTAATAAACCTCTGCTGATTGCATCCAGGTATGGTTTCTTGTGATCTTTGGGTGGTCGCGATTCCGGAGGCTTGAGGAAGGGTCTCCCGAGTATGGGGGTCTTCAGCAGAAGTGCTTTGGTTTTCCAGAGACTTGAAAGTACATGGTTTCGCTGGAGTATCTAGGGTGGATGGCGGCTGCCAGTGTAGAAGAGTCCAGAAAGGCTGAATTGGATGTGGTAAGCTCTGTTAGGGAATCTGGACCTTGGCTTCAGTGTAAGGCATCCCTGGAGGGTCTTGTTAGGAATTCAAGCTGGCTACCAAGATGCACCCAGATCACTAAGGCATCTGGGAGAGATAGCTGTGACTGGTATGTACCAAAGGGAGGAGGTGAAGATGAGAGTCCACAGAGCTTCACAGATTCTCTCTCAGCAATCACCATGGTGACACTGGAAGATGGTACAAGTCCCTCAACTGAAATCAGTTTACTGAAAGTCTAGGGGCACGGTTCAGTTGGTAGACCACTTGCCTCTTGCATTTAGAACACCCTAGATTGAATGTCCAGCCCTACATAAAACTAAGCATGGTGACACATGGTTTACATTACCAGCACTCAAGAAGGAGGGGACAGGAGGATAAGAGGCGGAAGTGGAAATGTAAGGGTTCTTTGGTAAGTAGGTTGGATGGTGTTTGCTGGGGCAAACATGTGGAGGAACGTTTGATTAAAGTGGACACAGGTGTGAAGGCCTTGGCTTGCTGGCACAGCTAGCTGGGTGGCACTTGTGGGTCTCGAGTCTTTGCTGATCTTCGCTTCCCTGAGAGAAACACAGCCAAGAACTTCTCCAGGTGTTCCTCTTGGTCCCTCTTGCAGACTCATGCTGAGGCTGAGGCTGAGGCCTGGCTGTCTCTGCTAGGTGATGTCACCGCTGTTGCTAACCTGACTCTATCGAACTGGACTGCTGGTGTATCTGTGAGGTGTTTGCTAGTGGATCAAGCTTCCGCTGCTTGCTGACCTGTGAACTGACTGCCAATTTCCAGACAACATAGACAGGAAGTTGTTCCAAAGAACCTTTCTAAACATGTCCACTTCCCCTCCCCCACTACTATATCCTTTGTTTTCCACTACCTCTGGTGGTAGGCTACGAGGGATGGTTAAACAACATCATTAAAAATAAGGCTCCAGCCGGGCGGTGGTGGTGCAGGCCTTTAGTCCCAGCACTTGGGAGGCAGAGGCAGGCGGATTTCTGAGTTCGAGGCCAGCCTGGTCTACAGAGTGAGTTCCAGGACAGCCAGGGCTACACAGAGAAACCCTGTGTCAATAAAGCAAATAAAAAATATATTTAAGGCTTGAAAAACCTTAAAGTTACAAGAGGTTCAACGTTTCAAGTACGGGGTTAAGAATAGCCTAGGAGGACATGAAAACGAGTCTAAAATTAGAAGGGGTGAAGGGGACATCATGACATTTTATATGATAAACTGCATGTTTTTATTCTAAAAAAACAAGATATGTATAGTTGAATCTTTTTGGTCCTGGAACCTAAGGGGACAGAACTTAGCCATGTGAACTAACCCAAGGGAATTTGGGGCATAAGGAACTGCACCAGGTTTCCCTCCCTCTCCTCCCTCTCCTCCTTCCTCCTCTTCTTCCTCTTTTTCAGCTTCTTTTCTTTTCTTTGACAGCTAGGAAGGTTCAAGCTGGATTTATAGTCCATGTATACATATGAAGTATTCAGAATTTCTGGGTCTTGTTTATGTGAATCTAATTTTCAGCTACATTTTAAACTTTTAATGCTCTCCCTGTCTTTTGTCACCTACTCAAATACACACACACACACACACACACACACACACACACACAAAACCCAAACCACTTTTTATTGCAGAAATATATGTGTGTGTGTATTTTAGAAAACTCAAAAGACAAGAGAAAACAAAAGTAAATTCTTCACATTCACTCAGATGTCAGTCTTTATATAGTGACTTTTGTATTTTTATTTTTAGATTTATTTATTTACTTATTTTATGTATGTGAGTACACTGTCGCTGTCTTCAGACACACCAGAAGAAGGCATCAGATCCCATTACAGATGGTTGTGAGCCACCATGTGGTTGCTGGGAATTGAACTCAGGACCTCTGGAAGAGCTGTCAGTGTTCTTAACCTCTGAACCATCTCTCCAGCCCCTAGAGTCTTTAAAAAATAAAAATAAAAATAAAAATGAAAATTTTTGTTTTGTTTGTTCATTTGTTTGTTTTTGAGACAGGGTTTGCTGTATAGCCCTGGCTGTCCTGGAACTCCCTCTGTAGACCACCAGGCTGGCCTCCAACTCAGAGACCAGCCTGCTTCTGCTTCCTGAGTGTTGGGATTAAAGCCATGGACCATGCCTGGCTAGTATTTTCACTTAAATGCAAGATGACATTTTATTCAGGAGTCTGCTCTCACCAAGTCAAACATCTACACTTTTCCATGCCAGCACGTCCTTATCTCGTGTCTTACATTCAAACTACTAAAATTTTCCAGTTAATCCTCAAATCTTTCCATAACCATTTGTCCAGGTCGATTACTATATATGAAAATTATAATCCTCTGGATCGTTTGACCTAGCAGAAATCATGAAAAGGGTGTGAAATTGTAGCTCAGCCTACATAGCTGGCCTGGCATGAAGATGGTCTAGGTTTGACTCCCAATCAAAACAAAACCCAGGCCAGATACGATGGGCTATGCCTTCAGCCCCAGCACTCCGAAGGCCGCGATAGGAGAGCTCTGAATTCAAGGTAAGTCTGGTTCATAGTGAGTTTCTGTCTCAGAAACAAAAATAAACCAGAAAGCAACAGTTTTGCTTCTTCGTTATATCATTTTTCTACCCCAGTCCCTTTTATTTTCTAAAGGCGGCTGGATTCCAATCAAACTATTTCTGGTGAGAATAAATAGCACCATTGTTCTCAGTAAATACATAGGTATTCGTATGTAACTGAGAATAATTACTGTTGACCTTGTATGGCGTCCGTCACTGGTGACACGTTATCTCATTGATGTTCTATTTCTAGATTAGGGGGGTAAGTAGCACCCACTGTTCCTGCCGGTCAATATTCTTTATATAGAAGGTGTTGTATAACTTTTTCTCCCATACGTGAACTAAGGTCTGCTTTGATAGGGCACCAGCTGACAGACTCATTGTACCCGTAAGTCCAGGTTATTGAGTTTAATGGGATTACTTGCACGTGTGGGTGACCCAAAGACAGCTGAGACAGGGAGGACCCCACCCTACTTCGGTCTTCAGAACGGCATAGTTGGAGCTCCTTGGGGAAGAAAGGGCCTTCTGAAACTTCTATCTTTTTAAGCTTCCTGAGCCTTGTCAATTCAGTTAGCAAAGGAATCCCAGGGACGCAACGCAAGAAATCAGTTAGCTGGGGTTGGGAAGTTACGTTCCCTCCCACTGAGCTATCTTGCCACCCCTTGTTATCTGCTGAGGTGATGAAGACTCTCTGGACTTTGGTCCCGAGCTGCCTTGGTGCCCGCAGCTCCACGTCCAGTTCCTGGAAGCGCCCGGAAACTTCTGGGTGACAGGCCCCCAAGCAGGTAGCGGACCTGCTTCCTTGCTCTGCTTTACCCAAGGAACGGGAGACTCTGGCCGCTAGAGGGCCTTTTAGATACTTGTATTGAACAGCAGACGTTTGATCGCACCGAGGCAGAAACACAATGCATTTCATTTCGCGAGTAATTTTACATAAAAGAAGGAAAGAAAAAACAGAAAAGCAGAGAAAAAGAAGCTCAGAAAAGATAGTTTAATATATACTACACCGCTTGAGACAAATTAAAATACTGTCATTCCCATGAAGGGACCTAGAAAAGAAGGTAGTCCAGCTGCCCGGCTAGCTCAGTCGGTAGAGCATGGGACTCTTAATCCCAGGGTCGTGGGTTCGAGCCCCACGTTGGGCGGTTAAAGTTTTCGGTTTTCCAGATCTCTGCGATACCTGTTATGAAACCGAATTACTTATTGTCAAACAGTCCAATACTAAAAGGACCACAAAGATGAAGCTAGTATCTTGCTAATGATTTGTCCCAGTGGGAGAAAGGGCTTTTGCCAACATTGGTTGTAAGGACTGAAATGACTACCACAAGTTATTTCATATGCACGCCAACACAATAAGTAGCGTTTAAATGAGAAACAGCAGGCATTTTTGCCTAGGAAAACATTTTACTATTTCAATGTTCTATTTTAGGGGCAGCCTAAAGTGACAAGTTGGGGGATATCGTGATATGAAAAGTAATGAAATTGTAGAGTTCACAAACACTGCAGAAGTGATCTTTAGTTTTATACGTATTGCTGTGTGTGGTATTGAAGGTTAGCTCAGAGAGCAGCGCTGTTTAAACTTATCTAGATTACCTTGGCTACGCCAATCGGGAACTCGCCATTAGGACTTTTTTTTTTTTTTTTTTAAACACCCCTTCCCTATTCCTTTTATTAAAGTTGGTGATTGAAATTAAAGTTGGTTTTTTTTTTTGTTTTTTATCCTTTTATAGTTTCCTTTCTTCATAGTTTTTTTTTTTCCCCAAAACAAGTCACACCGAGTAAAATTATGCTTTTATATCGACAACTTTCAATCATCTAGCAATTCTCTTTTGGGGGTGGGGCGGCGTTTCGAGTCAGGGTTTCTCTGTATAGCCTTGGCTGTCCTGGATCTCACTCTGTAGACCAGGCTGTCCTCGAATTCAGAAATCTGCCTGCCTCTGCCTCCCAAGTGCTGGGATTAAAGGCGTGCGCCACCACTGCCCGGCTCTTCTAGCAATTATTTTTTGCCTTGTTTTTAGTTTTTGGAGACATGGTTTCTCTGTGTAGCCCTAGCTGTCCTAGAACCTGGAACTCACTCCCTAGACCAGGCTGGCCTGGAACTCACAAAGCTCTTCCTGCCTCTGCTGTGCTGGCATTAAAGGCTTAGGTAACCACAGCCCCAGGAATCCCTCAGCACTTCATCCTTAAATGTCCTCCACAATTAACATAAGTTATGACCAGCTATTCAAAGAACAGTTTCAGACTGGAAGACAAAACAAGGACATTTCCTGCAATCAGTCATCATGCTGGGTGTTGCAAAAGAACGAGAAACAGAACAAGAGAGGAGGAGGGAGAGGGGGAGCGGAAAAACAAAGGAAGAGGGGAAGGAAAGAGAGTGGGTGGGAGGGAGCTGGAGGCAGGATCCTCAGGCATTCTAGTTACGAAAATAGTCTCTAGGTGTTGTGCAGAGGGACAGGATTTTTCTAGGACAACAAAGAAGCAACTGTAAACTGATAAGAAATCAGTGAAAATACCATACATGTATTTAATACAGATAAGTGGAATAGGCAGGAGTGTGTCCAACCTGTCTACCTCTGTTCCTACCTCAGCATCCTATCTCAGAAAGTACTTTTATTTAGAAATAATGTCGTGGAAGGATGTAGTTCATCTGGATGAAGTCAGGGCAGGCTTCTAATCCAGTATGTCTACTGGCCTCATCACAAAGGAGAATTCGGACATTTGGACCAGCTGATTCCTGCTTAGCTTCTGGTGTTTTGTTCTAGCTTGCTGCAGGAACTGAATACAGTCTGCATTCTAGCTGGCTGATAATTTTGACTTCAGATTTATTGAATTACGCAGTATCTCATAGATAAAGTAGAGAAACTCATGGTTCTAAGTGAACACAAGGAGGGAGAGCTGTCAGGCCACAGGTTCCCCAACATCTGAAGCTAGTTCCCCCGTTCTTACAAAATGATCACTTCTAAGCCCGTGTGCAGTCCGGCAGAATGGACTCCAAGCCCGAGTGCAGTCCGGCAGAATGGACTCCAAGCCCGTGTGCAGTCTGGCAGAATGGGAACTAGGCCCTGCGTCCCTAGTTCTATTACCACAGACCTAACCGCAGTGTGTTCTGTAGGCTATCAGGGCCTCACCCCGCCTACCCAGACTGATCGGTCAAACTTAGCCTAATCCAAATGCGTTTCACAGTTTAGGACCTGGGATACTAAGATGAACAGGAAGTGTGGAGCAGCCCAGAGCTTGGGCCCCCCAATAGAAAAAGCCAGTCTGAGCGGTTCAGCAGGTCCCTGGTCAGGTTACAGAGAGGCCACACCTTTGAGGCCCAAGGCCTAGAATTGTATCCCCACTTGCTCAGCCACTGGGCTTTTGAGAAGCAACACTTGTAAAACCTTAATCTCCTCTGAGTCTTAGCTGATGATCTGGTGACTAGTGATTTATTGCGTGGTTTGTTTTTCCGCGGATCTTATGTTTGAAGATTTTATGCTTAGTTATCTAAATATCAAACATTTTAAGAAGATTTTTTTAATTCTGTGTGATTCTGTTTCAACTATTAAGTGGCAAGGAAAAAAAGATACAGACATCTTTAAAAAAAAATTTTTTTTAAAGATGGTATCACTATACTGCCTGTACTGGCCCACCTCAGCTTCCTGAATTCTCCCAGACAGAGATATCTTAGTCAAATTAATGTCTGGCCTTCACTTAAATGCTGATTTGATACATATGAGGCAATCAGGAAATCTGAACGTCTATCTTATCAGATACCTAAAAGACACAAAGGAAATGTTCTCTATGTGTGGAAGGGGCTTTTACACATATTTAATTGTATAGAATGTAATTTAGACATGCTATTTGCAGTCTGTGAATAAAAATATCTTTGTGGAGGAAGGACGTACCTAAGAAACACCATTGGGTAACACATTAATAACAGTGGAAGCTGAGTAGTGAAGACACTATGGCTTTTCCTGAGTCCAATCTGCTTCTATTTCAGGAGGACAGGGTGTTACAAGGGAATAAAACCAGGGTTTAGTACACACTACCCACCCCCACCTTCTTAAAATTTCTTTTAAGGAAGGGTCTCATTGTGGAGATTTCGCTGGTCTAGAAATCACTGTATAGACAAGACATATCGGTGTCTTAATTGCTTTTCTGTCGCTGTGACAAAACATCATGACCAAGGCAACTTATAAAAGAAAGTGTTTAATTGGCCCATGGTTTCAGAGGGATAGAGTCCACGATGGCATCATAAAGGCACCTAGACAGGAGCAGCGGAGAGCTCACACCTTGATCTGTAAATAGGATGCAGATGGAATGGTGTCTTTTGAAACCACAAAGCCTGCCCTCATGGTGTACCTCCTCTAAGGAGGCCACACCTCCCAAACAATTCCACCAAGTGGGGGGCCAAGGATTCAAACACATGAAGCCAAGGCAGGCATTCTCAATCAAACCACCACAACCAGGAAGGAACTTTGACCAACAATGCTTTGCATATATCTATTGAAACTTTGTATTACATTTTAATTTTGTGTATGTGTTGTGTGCTTGCATGAAAAATGGAGAGGAAGGGATGGAGGAGAAGAGAAGGAGGAGGGGAGAGAGAGGGAGAGAGACAGAGAGAGAGAGAGAGAGAGAATGCCATGAGAGAGAGACAGGAGAGAGAGACAGAGTGAGAGAATGCCACAGTGGCATGCAGACACTTTGGGACAAACTTTTGGGAATTGGCCTTGGGTTGTCAGGCTTGGCAGTGAGTGCTTTTTTGCCCACTTAGCTATCTCTCTGGCCCAGGTACACTATGTATGTCTCCTTTCCCTCTGCATAAACTATAACCCCATGTCAGAATCCTGAAGATCAACTGGAAGCGGGTGTCACTGAACCTCTTAATTGGTTCCTTTCCCAGTGTGGCTACAGTGAAGACACGACTTTCCTCTGCTTTTCACTGTTCTGTGTTTGTTAAGCTGACCTATCAGGGACAGGCTGAACCTGGTTTGTTCCAGCCACCAGAGCCCAAGCTCTGTCACTAACAACTCCAGAATCATCACTGATTGTTCAAAACCAAAAAGAGCTTTACTTCTTAGGTGCACGGGACAGGACAACCAGGCACTGTGACATTCCACAATGAGAAGCATGTATGTTTATGTCAAAATGGGGCACTGGGCATGGTGGCACATGGCTATACTCCTATCATTCACCAAATGGAAGCAAGAGAATAATCCTTGCCGATGTAGTGAGTTTGATACCAGTATGGGAAACATGAGACCCTGTCTCAGAAATAAGGGTTAGGGAGACAGCTCAATGCAGCTTGTATTAGGGTCTGAAAATCAATGAAGGAAGACCTCAGACTTAGAGAGGATGTAAAAACAAAGAGTGTTTATTTTGTAGACACATCTAGCTTGTGGGGGTCAACATTTTCTCAAATGGTGACCCCAGACAAAGGCACGTAGACCTCTTTATAGGGAACTAAGGGAACTCTCTAGAAGGATTAGGTAATCTAAAATTTCATTGGTGGGTGCTAGGGGGTCACAGGTAGTCAGTGGTCTGCATTTCTATGCCATGTACATTTAAACATATGATGAGATAGGGCTGCCCATGGCAGATAGTCCATTCTGGTATATTTTTCTGTCTTTGTGGATATCCCCAGGCTGTTCTTTGGGAGGGAGTTTTATGATTTTGTTCTGGATTTTATGGTCTGTTTCTAGAGCTGATGTCTTATGACCTAATTTCTAGGACTTATGGTCTATTTTTGAAGCTGGTGCCTTATGACCTTTTCTGAAATCAGGCCTGGTCCTTAAAATGGAGACCATGGGGTTTATACAGTCCTTTCACTTGATGACCTCAGTTCAAATCCACAGAACCCATATAAAGTAGGGAGTAGGATCAGTGTTGCTCAAATCCCAACACTCCTATAGAAAGAGTTTGTCCCTTGGCCTCCATACTCTGTAAGTGGCCTTCATGTGCCCTTACTTACATAAACAACACAGCACAAACACACATTGATGAAGATGGCTAAATACATACATAAATACATACATAAAAGTTACATCAGACATTCAAAACAGCTCAGGTTCTACAGAATTAGAATGTGTGTTAGAACAGGGTGTGCACATGTGTGTGTGTATGTGTGTGTGTGGTGTAGTTGTGTCACAGGATCTTCCTCCAGTCCCCATGGCAGTCAGTTAAGCCAGTGAAGTCAATTCTTATAGTGTTTTCAGGTATAAAATAAAAAGTATAAGAGTATAAAAGAAAATAATTTTATGAAAATAAAACTGTTGGGGCAGAGAGATGGCTCAGTGGTTAAGAGCACTGACTGCTCTTCCAGAGGTCCTGAGTTCAATTCTCAGCAACCACATGGTGGCTCACAACCATCTGTAATGGGATCCAAGGCCATCTTCTGTCTGAAGACAACTATAGTGTACTCATATACATAAAATGAATAAACCTTTTACTCACTCTGTAGACCAGGCTGGCCTCGAACTCAGAAATCCACCTGCCTCTGCCTCCCAAGTGCGAATAAATCTTTTTTAAGGCCCGGCAGTGGTGGCGCACACCTTTAATCCCAGCACTTGGGAGGCAGAGGCAGGTGGATTTCTGAGTTTGAGACCAGCCTGGTCTACAGAGTGAGTTCCAATACAGCCAGGACTACACAGAGAAACCCTGTCTCAAAAAAAAACAAAAAACAACAACAATAAAAAACAAAGAAAAAAACAAGAAAAATTCATTATAAATCTTTTTTTAAAAATTAGAAGACATTTTAAAAAACTATCGACTACTAAAAAAATATGGTAGGTTCATGCTTTGTTATTGATCTGCTAAATAACAGGATCTAGGTCAGGTCTAATAAGTAAAAATTTTTTCACTATCGATTTTATTCGTAACTATGTGAATATGTGTGTGCCCACACACCTGAATGCAGATACCCTCAGAAGCAAGAGGCATCAGAGTCTCCTGGAGTTGCAGTTACAGGTAATTAAGAGTTGTCTAACAACAGCTGGGAACAGAACTCGGAGCCTCTGTAACAACAGAACATGTTCTTAACTACTGAGTCATTTCTCTAGCCCCAAGCACAGTAATTTCAAAGTAGTGATGAATGTAAATTGTATTTCTTAGATATATGTAAGAACTATTATGTGATAAGAAAGCAGCTTTGCTTTTCTTTCTCCTCTCTTCCTCTCTCCCTTCCCTGGGGTGATTTCCTTGGCTCAGCTCTTTGGGCCTAATAAACCTGCATTTAATATAATCTAAGAACAAAAACAAAACAAAAGAAAGCAGTTTCATTTCTACTGGTGACAAAGACTTAGGTGTTGCTAATTAGCATGGCCTGCCATCTCTGCTTATATTCGTGTTTTAAAGTAATAGTATTGACAATTTATTATGTTTACTTGTTGTCGTGTGTGGCCACTTGTGCCTGTGTGTATGCGTGTGTGTTAATAAAAGTCAACTCTTTCCTTTTACCATGTGGAACCTGAGACTAGAACTCGGGTCATCAGGGTTGGTGGCAAGATTTTACCCTCTGGATTGTCTCACTGGCCCTATGTTTGTTTGTTTGTCTGTCTATAATTTTGTGTATGAGTGTTTGTTTTCCCATCATGTGTGTTTGTGTACCACACGTGTTCCTGGTGCCATGGAGACCAGAAGAGGATATTAGATCTCCTGATACTTGAGTTACAGACAGTTGTGAGCTGCCATGTGGGTTCTGGGGATCGAACCCAGGTTCTCTAAAAGAGCAAGTAGCTCTTTTAACTGCTGGGTCATCTCTCCAGCTCCACAATCTGCATTATAAAGAAAGGTTATTAAGGTATAATGTGGATGTGGTAAAGTCTATTACTCATATATGTACATGCCTACAAATTCACATAACCATAAAAGATCTGAAAATCAAGATTCCTTAGTGCCTTTAAAAAATTTTTTTTTGTTGTTCACAAGACTTTATTGGCTCAACAATGAACAGTAAAGGAAACATTATTACTCTGGGGGCATCATGTAGACGTGAAAGCCACCCTTGAAAAAGCACCGCCTTCATATTTATCTCCCTATACCCACCCTGGACACTCAGTTACACACTGTCCTGTTTTCTAATCAATGGTGAAAATGCTCACTCTTATGCCTTGCTTGTTCTGCACAACATCCTTCTGTTGATTTAAAATCAGAGAGTAGAAATAACATGTGTAGCAAAGATGTGGAAAAACAGGTATTTTCAAATTGCTGGTTGAAATGTAACCCGGCCGGGCAGTGGTGTTGCACGCCTTTAATCCCAGCACTTGGGAGGCAGAGGCAGGTGGATTTCTGAGTTCGAGGCCAGCCTGGTCTACAGAGTGAGGTCCAGGACAGCCAAGGCTATACAGAGAAACCCTGTCTCGAAAAAACCAAAAAAAAAAAAAAAAAAAAAAAAAAAAAAAAGAAAGAAAGAAAGAAAGAAAGAAATGTAACCCGAGGAAGCTTTTCACAAAGTAGTTTAAAATACACTAGAAGCCACAGGTTTGGTGGTGTATACCTCTAATCCCAGCACTTGGCAGGCAGAGGCAGGTAAATGTTTGAATTTTGCCTAGCCTGGTCTACAGAACTAGTTCAAGGACAGCCTGGGCTACACAGAGAAACTCACTTTGGAAAAAATAACAGTGAAAAATTAGAGACAGAGTTTCAGGAGGTAGAGACTGAGAGTTCATGGTTAGCCCAGTCTACACGGCCAGTTCCAGTCAAGTCAGAGATAGATGGATGGATAGATAGATAGATAGATAGATTGTCTAAAAGAGAAGAGACTTGGACAAATAGTTTTATTTACCTAGGATAATTAGGTAGCTGCAAACTGTGGAAGGGCTTCAAATATCGGGACAACTATTTTCAGACTTATCTCCTAGTTAACAGCTGGAAAGCCTTTGCGTACAATTCATGTAATTCTGTGGGTACACGGGTACGGTGTTATTTCACAGCAGAGTACACTAAGGAGTTTTTGAACATTGGAAAAATGTGAAAAAGGGTCTTGTTTGTTTGAGATTGAGTATACATCTAACACTACTACCTCATATGGCAAAATGATACTGAGGTTAAGTATGGGACCCTGGCTTTGGCAGCAATCCAGGTTTGTCTCCTTCAGTGAGACTAGGTACTTGGGAAGGCAGAAGCTGCAATCTACAAACGGTCAGGGGAACCGACACCCCGCCCCCCCCAAAAAAAAAAAACAAAAGAAAAGAAAAGAAAACAGAGCCTGGCTTTCTAAACACTGAAGCCTCTGGAGCGGACCACCTTCCCGCTTGCCTCTAGCTTCATTTCTGGCTTCCAAAGCTCTCCTAGTCCTGGTGATGCCAGGACTCAGCTGCAGAGACAGTCCTGTCCTCAGGCCGCTTCAACACCCCACCACTTCTACGTGGCTTCAGTCGCACCGGAGCATCTGCCCCCCTGAGCCTTTTCTAGCCTTTCATCGCTAGCTACTGATTTACTCATTTCTTCCTCCTTGTCACCTACAGAAAATCAAATCTGAGTTTTAACAAGTCTCCGGGGGTCTGGATACTCAGGGGACTGGGGTTGGGGGGATTGCGGTAGGACGGCGGGGGGGGGGGGGGCGGTGTGTGTGTGTGTGTGTGTGTATGATGTGTGACAGTGTGTGTGTGTATCCCGCTCGTCGGGGGCGGTGTGTGTGTGTGTATGATGTGTGACAGTGTGTATGTGTATCCCGCTCGGCGGGGGCGGTGTGTGTGTGGTGTGTGTGTGTGTGGTGTGTGTGTGTGTGTGTGTGTGTGTGGTGTGTGTGTGTGTGGTGTGTGTGTGTGGTGTGTGTGTGTGTGTGGTGTGTGTGTGTGTGGTGTGTGTGTGTGGTGTGTGTGTGTGTGTGGTGTGTGTGTGTGGTGTGTGTGTGTGGTGTGTGTGTGTGTGTGGTGTGTGTGTGTGGTGTGTGTGTGTGTGTGTGTGGTGTGTGTGTGTGTGGTGTGTGTGTGTGTGGTGTGTGTGTGTGTGTGTGGTGTGTGTGTGTGTGTGTGTGTGTGGTGTGTGTGTGTGTGTGTGTGTGGTGTGTGTGTGTGTGGTGTGTGTGTGTGTGGTGTGTGTGTGTGTGTGTGTGGTGTGTGTGTGTGGTGCGTGTGTATGTGTGTGTGTGTATGATGTGTGACAGTGTGTATGTGCATCCCGCTCGACGGGGGCGGTGTGTGTGTGCGTGTGCGTGTGCGTGTGTGTGCGTGTGTGTGCGCGCGCGAGCGCGCGCGTCCCGCTCCCCTCCCCCACCCCGCTCGCGTCAGCGGAGGCTGAACTACCAATCCCGGCGTGCCTCGGGGGCGGCACGGGCGCAGGCTTGTGTGCGCGGCGGGTAGCCGTTGGCTGAGGCGGCGGCTGCGCGGGTCGCTGTGCTGTGAGGTCGGACGGCGCTGGCAAATCGCGCCCAGGATGTAGAGCTGGCTGTTCCCGACGGCGCGTCTGACGCTAAATTGGGTGGGGTAGAGAGTAGGGGGCGGTAGTCGGGGGTGGTGGGAGAAGGAGGAGGCGGCGAATCACTTATAAATGGCGCCCAAGCAGGACCCGAAGCCTAAATTCCAGGAGGGTGAGTGTACAGCTTTGGGGAGAGGCAGCTAACGGTGCCGGGGAGGGCGGCTGACTCAGGGCGGTTGAGGTTTGGGGGTCGGGGTCGGCGTGGCTCGCGGCCTGGGGAAGCGGTGGGCCTTTGTGAGGCGGAAGGCGCATTGCGGAGGGCGATTTCAGTGCGTCATCTGGCGACACTGTTTCGTGGCTCGAAAGCGAGCCAACGGCACAGGCAGGGCCGAGGGAGCCCCGTGCGTGCGGCCAAGCCCTGCCGCTCGTTTTGTTTTTGTTTTTTTTTGTTTTTCCCGAGAGCGGAGAAAGTCTATTGTAGGGAGGTGCCCGGCGGGCGAGCGATGGCGACGGTTAGGAAGTGATGTGGCGTGGGGGAGGGGAGCAGCGGCAGCCCATCCCTGCGCTTAACTCTCAGCCGCGGGCCGCGCGGGCGACGGCGGGGCTGGAGGTTCGAGGCTGTTGGGCAAACGGGGGCCTCATCTCAGCGGTCTGTGGGGTTCTACGGTCGGGGGACCGGGTGGGTGGGTGGGTGGGCCGTGCGCCCCGCGGCCGGAGAACTGCGTTGTAAAATGGCCGCGGCAAGATGGCGGTGCCATCATGGCTGCCGGCGTCTCGCCGCTACGCGCAGCTTCGGGCCAGATGGAGCGCCCCCTGGCCTGGAGAGCTCGCGCAGACGAATTCCTCCTCTTGCCTCTTGAGTGATGGGTGGGGACAGAAAAAAACAAAACGGGAGCAGCCCTAGCGAGTTAGTAGGCTTGCTGTTGCCTGAGGGCATCGGTTTGCAGGGTTTTTGTTTTTTGTTTTTTGTTTTTTTTTTTGGAGCGGTGCGCCAGGGCCCTTTGAGTATTCTGTGTGCTCTCCATAGCGGTTGCTCTGGAAAACAGTTTTCAGTTCCTCCTTAGGGCGTTTCCGTTTAGAGGTCCTTGGCCTCGTTGTCATTTTTAAATACAGTTGTTGCTTGACTGGTTGTAGTAGTCGTCGCTTAATGGCGATTTGAAAGCCGACGCTTATTAGTTGGCTTTGAGAAGAGTGTTGCTGATCAACGGTACTTCCGGTGGAAAGCAGTTACTCGGTTGTCAAACACATCTGTCGAGGTGGTTTACTAACTAGTATACTAAAGGGAATAAAACTATGTGCGTAAAAAGGAACACCTTAAACTTTTTACTGCTAGCTCTGGCCGTATGTGCCTGTTATCATACATGCTGGGTCCTGACGCTTTCGTAACCCCTGTTTAGGATGTTTAACCATTAACGTGCCAGACTCTAGTCTCAAAGCTCCAAATCGGAATGTAACTAATCGATGTACATAAGGGTATTCCAGGGGTATTTTCATGCAGCCTCTTAATATTTTTCTCCCACTTTGAGAAGTTATGGCCGTTCATTATTTGCTAGGTGTTTTTGAGAAAGTTTTTTTTTTTTTTTTTTTTTTTTTTTTTTTTTTTTTTTGAGGCAAGTCTTGGTATGTAGCCCCAGCTACTATTATTGATCTTCCTGTCTGTCTTCAGAGTGCAGCAGTTAAATCTTGGTTGCCGTATCCTATAAGATTTCTTAAAATTTATAATTATAATGATACTTACAATAGTTTGAGGGGCTGGAAAGACCAAGTACTTCGACCTTGGAACCTAGCAAGCTGTTTTAAAAGCTTGTTTACTTCCGGATGTGGTGTTAAACTCGTTAACCCAAACATGCTCGATGCAGGAGCAGGCGGATCTCCGGGTTTGAGGCTATCCTAGTCTACTTAGAGCTTTTTAGGACTTCAGAACTATACCGAGAAACTCTTTTTGTGTATGGGGAGGGGTCTGTTTACCCTATACCCAATGGGGGCTGAGAGGGGTGGGGACCTGTGCAGGTGGATGGATCTCTGTAGCTCATTGGCCAGCCAATTTACTAATGGGTGAGTTACAGTTAAAGTCTCAAAAAAAAAAAAAATAGTGTGAAGAGATAGCTACTGTGGAAGACACTGAGCTGGCTGGCCCTCGTTTGTAGAAAGGTGGTGTACACTGTAGTTTTTTCCCTACTGAGCAGTTGGTTTCCTTTATAATGACTTACATATATCAAAGCTTGCCAAGAGGCTCATGGACTTAATCCTTGTTGATATTAGAAACTAGAGTCAGGAATGGTTGTTTTGAAAGAAATGCTTTCTTTCTAAAGGAGACAGTGACAAAGTGAGATGGATAAAGGCAAACCAAAAAGATGGTGCTGGTGTAGTTGGAGAATAGTAGAAACAAAGGCTAGGTTATGAAAGCTTGGTAAATCCAGCTGTGGATTACAGGGGTAGCTAGGTGTGACACACACCTAAAATTCTGTCCTCCATTAGAGAAGTAGAGGCAGGAGGCTGACCAGCCCAGGGGTATATAAGATGACCCTGTCTCAGAAAATAAAACAAAACCCCCAAAAATCCAAGCTAAAATATATGGCTATCTTTTTTGAGTTGTATGAAAGATAATGTTTGGTCCCCACCTTGGCTGATCCCTAGGGCCCACATTGTGGAGGTAAAAAACTGCCCACAAATTGTCATCTGACCTCCACATATTTACAGTGGCATGTATGCATAGACTTAACTCCCCTTCCCACAGTAGATTTAAAACCCAGAGAACATCTAGAAAGGAAACAGTGTTAATGAGATTATTTTGAAATCTTTGTAGAATCCCAGCACTTGGGAGGCAGAGGCAGGCGGATTTTGAGTTCGAGGCCAGCCTGGTCTACATAGTGAGTTCCAGGACAGCCAAGGCTATACAGAGAAACCCTGTCTGGAAAAAACCAGGAAAAAAAAAAATCTTAGTAGACTTTTGATAGTGAAAGGTGGTAAATACTCATTTTGTGTCTGTGTGAGTGTGTGTGTGTGTGTGTGTGTGTGTATGTATGAATATCCTCAGAAGGCAGAATTGGATTTCCAGGAACTGGGGCTGCTAGGAATGGAACTGTTTCTCAGTCCTCTTGTAGGGGTGTTCTTAAATAATTAATCAGCCCAGGGCAAGATTTTTGTCATTTGAGACTAGAGTGGATCTGAGGGTGGAGAACTGCCTTTGTCATTTGTCCTTTCCACTTGTTAGACTGATGTACAGTTAGCTGTGTGTGTGCGCAAATTTTCATTATTCAAAGAGCCTTACTTAGTGTAGTTTTTACCTGAAGCAGCAATTTACAAAAGGTATATTTCAGAGTAGCTTAAAAGATACCTGGAGTGAAATCTGTAATCACAGATCTGATCTTAGTGCTTCTGTTTAATAGTAGAATGTTTTACACATTTATTTGGGTCTTACCTCTGGACTGTTGGAAAAGAGAGTCTGGTCTATTATTATCCATCTTTCTTTAAGGTGGACATAGGTTTAGTGATGCTTTCAACAGTTGAGTGGTACAAGATCTTAAACAGCCTGATGTTAAAGTTACTGGACCTTATTTTAGAAGTCTAACAATAGAGGTCTCTGGTGAAGTGTAGAAAAAAATAATAGTTTCAAAAACCACTCCAGGGGCTAAGGATGAGTTTGAAGACTCCCATAGCATGCACGAATCATTAGCTATGGAGTCATTAAATATGGTGGTATGCCTGCAATCCAGGAGGTGGGCAGGCTCAGCATGTGTTTCCCTTCTGATTTCACATGTTCATTTTATGTTCCATGGGTAGTGAACAACATATATCACTACATATAAGTGCAGGAAAGGATTCAGCCATTTGATTGCATGTGTGTTCCTTATTAATGTGAAATGCTTACCACACAACGGAGCCAGCAAATAGATGCTTTAAGGGACAAATTTAAGAGCAAGGAAAGGGTCTAACTGTGAAGCCTTGGCTGTGCTATGTCGAACAGACAAGAGGATCTACCAGCCTCTGCCTCATGAGTGCTGGAATTAAAGTTGTGTGCCACCATAGCAGGCCCATAATATATACTTTTATATTTTATAATATCCTCTTTAATGTACTTTTTAAGCATAAGACTAATAGATTTAGGGGCTGGAGAGATGGCTCAGCAGTTAAGACTGTTCTTTGAGAGGTCCGGAGTTCAATTCCCAGTAACCATATGGTGGCTCACAACTATCTGTAATGGGATCTGATGCCCTCTGCTGGCGTGTTTGAAGATAGCTACAGTGTACTCATATACACAAAATAAATAAGTCTTTTAAAAAAAGACAGGTAAATTTTATAGTCACATACCTGACCTGTTGGATACTTCAGTTGCTTGAAACATGTAAAAAGCAAGTGGACTGAAAATAATGTGTGAGATAAACTTCTGCTATCATCATGTGGGATATATATATAAATCACCTGCTCAATTTGTTTGGTGAGCACAGATGGCTTCAAGTCTCAACTTTAGTCAGATTTTATTTGGATTTGCAAGTACTGATGACATTTAAGTTGGTTATTGTTGAACTTGGATACTAAGGATATGGCAAAGTTTGTTCTGAAGTGTTCATGTATAGTTATAGTCTTACCTGTTTTGCTGGGATTATTATCAAGTATAGTCACATCTTTCTGTATGGCAAAGGACTCACAATTAACCTGGCCTTTCCCCCCACCTCTTTTTCAGGCGAGCGAGTGCTGTGCTTTCATGGGCCTCTTCTTTATGAAGCAAAGGTATGGAACCTGCTTTCTTTTGAGAAGGTGGCCAAAAATGTTGCCTAGATCAGGCTTCTTAGTATCAAATTACAGTATTTTCTTACTTGATATGTAAAAGGTATTTCATTTTTCCATAGGTTCATAATCTTCCTGTCTCATTTTGAGTTTTTACTGCTTGCTTGGTGGTGGATGGAAAAAGTTCAGACTTTTCTACTCTTCTGACTTTTCTAAACTTAGTAAAAGCCTTTTGGTTGGAAATAGCATTTAAGTGATAGGTGAAAGTTTGTTGGTTATAACAAATAGCATTTTATAGTTAATAGCTTCAGCAAAACCAACATTGTATGTTTGTAAGCACTTGTACAGGTAGGTGTGTATCATGAGTAGAGGTTAGAGAACAACCTCCAGTGTCAGTCCCCTTTTCCTGTCTTTGAGACCTCTTTGTTGTCCTTATATATTCCTATCTGACCTTCAGATTTCCTGCGATTTTTTTTTTTTTTTTTTTTTTTTAATCAACTTGCATCTCCGAGTATGAGCGGCAGGCTTATAATGAGTTTGGGGGGAAGCATATGAGTTCTACTTAAATGCAAGCACCGGTTATCCACTAAGCCATTTCCTTAGTGTGAGTGAGCATGTGTCTCCATCTCTTTATATCTGTCTGGTTTTGAGACTTGAGTTTTACACTTGCTCAAGCTGAGATGGTTGTCATCTACATTTAACTTCCTCTTTGTTAATTTGAAAGGTAAAGTTAGAGTCCTGAGTAAACAAGGCTTAGACCCTACTACAGAAAACAAAAGCCCAGCATTTCTCTGTCTGTCTCTCTCTCTCTCTCTCTCTCTCTCTCTCTCTCTCTCTCTCTCTCTCTGTGTGTGTGTGTGTGTGTGTGTCTGGAGCACACTCTTGCTCTCTGTGTGTGTGTGTGTGTGTGTGTGAAATATAATGTTTAGAAGCAATTTCTAGCAATTTTATAATTGTATGAAATACTAAAAATGATCACTCCTCCTGTTTGGAATGTATAGATGTTTGTTTATAACTAGGAGTCCTTTTGATGATCTAGTATGGTTTCCATTGTTGCACAAACTTTCAGCAATCCTTTGAACTGGCTGTTTTTCTTTGGCAGCAAAATACTCTGGTGGATTTTTTTTAATGGTAATTGGAATAAACTATTGTTTGGTTTGTCTATAGTGAACACTTTTTTTAAAAAATAAATATTTTTATGTATATGAGTACACTGTATCTGTCTTCCACCAGAAGAGGGCATGATTACTTTACAAGATGGTTGTGGGCCACCATGTGGTTGCTGGAAATTGAACTCAGGACCTCTAGAAGAACCGTCAGTGCTCTGAACAGCTGAGCCATCTCTCCAGCCCCTATAATAAACACTCTTAAATCTAGTCAGATAATCACTTGTCATAGTGACTTTCCTTTAATAATTTGTTTTGTTTGGTTACATTTAAGAGTACTTTTAAAAGCTAATTTTAAAAAGTCAGCATAGTGTCATTCATAGACTGGGTTTTTTTTTTTTTAATGTTCTTAGCTGGAGTTTGCAAAAACAAAATTAGCTTTCAAATTTCTTGACCTTGGATAGCAGATCTAGCCTGTTGATTTATAATAACCTCTTACTAATGCTGTGTATTTATTTCTAAATTGCAGTTTTGTAACTTTATATAGAAAGGTGTGCTTAGCACTAGATTATAAAATCAAAATGCCTTACAACTCTTAGTTCTTAAAGGTGCTCTGAAAGTTTTACACTATCAAGTAGTTCAAGATTTAATTCTTCATAGTAAAAAGAGCAAATCTGTCAGTATTACACAAATTTGCTTTTGTCTAAGAAGTAGTAAGATTATGTGTATACCAAAGACTTATTCTTTTTTATTTCAGTGTGTAAAGGTTGCCATAAAGGACAAACAAGTGAAGTACTTTATCCATTACAGTGGTTGGAATAAAAAGTGAGTATTAGATTTTTAAAAGCATTTTGTCTACTGTTGTAACATATACGTTGAAGCAAGGATGAGTCATTTTTAGTATGATGGAACTATCAGAACTCATCCGTTTCATATATACTCGATTCTTGGGAATATTTCTTATTTTGTTGTATGCAGTGGTTATACTTGACCAACTATGTTGATTCAATTATGAGTGGATGCATGTTTTAGGATAGCATGAGTTTTTTTGGCCTGAGCACAAACCAAATGACTTACCTTTCTCATGTACAGTTAAACTCAAAAATTGTTATAGAAAAAGGGGAAATGTTTTAGAAACGAATTTATAAATCCATTTTATGAAGTTTTGAAACAATGTCATTAACAGAAAGTAGATTCATGTGGTTCAGCATGAAATTCTTATTTACAGAATTTAACTTTCTAGTGGCTATTGGAGCTCTTTGTCAGTAATGTTCTCTTTGGGACCCAAAAGTAACAGCAAAAAGTAACTAATAGCCTTTTTGGTGTCTAGAATTGAGTGGCTTACTAATTTTACTACGGAAATTTAAAATCATTTTTATTATTGATCTTCTGTACTTCAGGGATGGCATTGAAGAAACTAGCCATTCAGGAATTACTTTCTGAAAACTCATAATGCTTAATGCTTTGTCTTACTTGACATCCAGAGTCTGATACTTCTTTACAAGAGAGCAAACAAATGCCAACTGTTAAGATGGTTGGTACTCTTGATGGAGGGAGTGTTTTGTTGTTATTGTTTTGTTTTTTCCTGTTAAGTTTACTGGCCCTATAGCTTTGGTGTAAATTATATTTTAGAGTTTTTATCTGAGTAGTCAGCCAGTCAGTTCAGTTCATTTGTTAAAATAGGCTTATGCTTTTAGGTGAGAAATACTGAACTTTTAAATTAATTAGTATAATTGTGGAAAGGCCACGATTTAAAATACATGAAAGTATATTCTGATAATTTTTGTGAACAATATATTTCTAAAAATGGTTAGTAGTAGGTAATGTCAATATTTCAGAATGATGCCAGTCTTACATCTATTAAGAAATTGGGAGCTGGATGTGCTGGCACATGCCTTTAATCCCAGCACTCAGGAGATAGAAGCAGGCCGATCTCTTGAGTTTCAAACTAGCCAGAACTACATAGTGAGACCCTGTCTTAGTTTATGAGGTTTATATTTATTGGTATTTTGCTAATATCCAGATAAATAATAGACTCTTTCCTATAGGAAGTAGAATGTCTTTATGCATATTAGAGATGGCAAAGTTAAAAGTCCATATAAAGTATGAAAGGAAAGCATAGAGCACATTTATGGGCAGGGCCTGCTACCCTTGTACATCTTAGTTTAGAGTTTTACTTTAGTCACTGAATACAGCTTTCATACTTCACTCTTGCATGTTATTTTGTATAAAATTATACATGGATATATACAATATACACATTATATATAATATACATTATATCTATGTAATTATCTGTGTGTTAGGTAACTTTTTTTTTATTGCCATAACTTATAAAAACTAAAGCCACCAGTTTTCTAGTTTTACTTTTTCAAAAAGTTTTTCCTTTTTGGATTGTGGTTCATGACAGAAATTAAGTGGCAGTGTTATTTAGATGTCATTCTCTGGGAAAATAAGGAGGGGGAAACGGCTGTAGTAGACATTCTATGACTTCTTATGAGTGATGTTGTAGTGTACTGAGGGAAGTTAAGATATCATAGGTGACTTTCATAGTTGACTTGCTAAATGTGCCATTTTAACCTTTGGGAAGTACTTAGAAATGATTTTTCATTTTCCATTTTTAAGACTGATTCTTGATATATAGCTACTGGAACTTGCAGTAATCTTTCTGTCTCTCAAATCCTGAGATTACAGACTCGTACCACTACATCTATCTAGCTCTAGAGAAAGTTTTAAAACCATTTCAGAGGAGTATTCTTTAAATGCCTGTGAAGTATATTATGTATTTAATTTTGCCTGTGAGTTTGACTTATGGGATTAGTCACAACTACTTTGGAAAAAACTGAGAGTTACATGCTTGATCTATATTTAAAAATTTGAGTGGCCCTTAATTATTTAGTAGAGATTCTCAGAATGAAGATTTGTTGGTTTTTTGTTCGTTTGTTTATTTCAGTTTCAACAAGGATTTTTAGCTTTGCTTATAAACTATTAGAGTGACTTGGTAATTGGATATTGGTCCACATGCTTGTTTAGATGTGGTTTACATCTGAGGGGAGCAGAGTTTCTAAGGTTTTAAGGTTTAAAAGCAGTTAAAAGTTAACACCTTTTGATTTGCGGAGAATAGGGATATAATTTGGTTTTAGAAAGATCGTGGTTGATGGGGATGGAGTTGAGAGGTGGAGGTCTTTCTTGCCCCACATGCATGGAGCCCTGGGCTCAATTTCCAGTACTCACCCCACCCAGTCCCCAAGAAAAGGAAAGAAAAAGATGGTTTGTGGAGCACTTTTATTCATTTATTTAGAAACAGTGTCTTAATATGTAGCCCTGGCTGGTCTAGAGCTGGGTGTATAGACCAGGCTGCCCTGGAATTCTTATCTACCTGTTTATACTTCTAGGGTGCCTTGTTGTAGGACACCTTTTAAATACCCTGGGACAGCAAAATCTCCACTTGTAAACTGGAATATTTTTAACATTAGTTTAAATTTACTTTAAAAATCACAGATACTAAAATATTTCTAAATTAAAAAAAAAAAACCAGAATTTGTTGACACAGACATTAAAATATTCCATTTGTAAGTGAATCTTGATAAAGCTTAAGCTAAATTCTGCACATAGTTACTGAGATTACTTTGTACTATGCTGTCTGTATCAGAAGTGCTGTGAGGCCCAGGCGCTCTGAAAAATCTTTGAAGACACGTGAGGATATTGTAGCCCTTTTTCCTGTTCCTGAAGGAGCCCCCTCAGTACACCACCCCCTCCTGACCTCTAGGTAAATGCATGTTTTAAAGTTTTCTTTAGGAAGTCATGTGGAGGAATGTTTTTTATTTATTTATTTTCCTTTTGGCTATACTCTATCAGAGGTCAGAGGTGAGAATCATTAAGTAAAAGATTACTTACTTCAAGTATACACTTGATGGTGTCACTAATGGAGCTCCATCAGCAGGAGAAAAGACTAATTTTGCTCAAAAGCTAGTTTGCTTCAAAAATTCAGTATTCTACCAGAAAGTTGTGTTTTCCTATTCACGTCAGCAAAAGCTTGTTTTGTGAGAAGCCAGATAGACACATTAGCTTTTAGAAAGCCTCCAGTCACCCTTGAAAGTTGGAATGCTTCCTTTGAAAGTGAACAGTGGGGTATCTGAAAAAATGATTCTATGCCTTTAATGTACAGACTTAGTTGAGTCATCTAGGTGGTGAGTATTGTGGAGTTTATTATGTGTTCCTGATGTACCTGTAGTGTGTGTGAGCTGTGTAACAAGACAGTGCTGTAATTCTGAAAGGGTAATGACGGAGAGACTCTTTATGTTTAGACCATTTAAAAATGATATGAATAATCTACATAGTTTATATTTGGAATGCTACTTCTTAGTAGAACACTTTGCTTAGATTTTTCTTTTAAGAATGGATTTGCAGTGCCAGCTTATCAAATTATTTTAGAAAAAGCATGGTTTGTGGATTCCTGTAATTACAGAATTTGGAATACTGAGATAGGAGGATTACCGTGAATTCAAGGCCAAGTTGGGATTTATTTTTAAAAAGTCTCAAAAAAAACTAAGGTTGACAAGATGGCTCAGTGGGTAAAACTACTTTCTACCAAGGGTGAGACCCAAGTTGGATTCCCATGACCTATGGTGAAAGAATTGACTCCCAAAAGTTGTTCTCTGGCCTCTGCACACATACAAATAAATGTCAAAAGAACAAAATTAAAACATGGTATTTCAGAAAATTCCCAAAGTTTTAATTCCCAAATTTTTAAGTCTTAAAACTTTTTAAAGACTTAAAACTTAAGTCTTTAAAAGTTAGTTGGAAGAAACCCTAAACTATATTAAAAATGTACTTCAGTGCTATTTTAACTTGTCATTTTCAGTTGGGATGAATGGGTGCCAGAAAGCAGAGTACTCAAATACGTGGACACCAATTTGCAGAAACAGCGAGAACTTCAAAAGGCCAATCAGTAAGTTGGATTTGAAAAATGAATTTTGGGGTTTTTGGACATGGGATGAACAAAATGGAGTCATGTTGGCACCTCCCTCTACTTTGGGTAAAATGATTCTTGGTACTTGTTAGTTCCAGTGTTAAAGCTTGATTACAGTAATTACATATTTTCTGGGTAAAAAGTATTCTGTCATTTTTGAGTCTGTCTTCTAGCAAAAAAAGTGTTGTAAATTATAGATGCAAACTCATATCTTTTTTAACTGCTTCTTGGGTGCTGGAGAAGGCACAGTTAACTGATGGAGAAACAAAAAGGCAGAGATATTTCCACTTATTAATACCTCTGAAAACACATTGAGGAAAAGGGACCCAGAAAGATTATCTAAAGAGTAGCTATTCCATTTGATTTTTACAGTATTTAACGATTAAAATTACAACATGGAATAAAAAGAAAATATTGGAACTGCTAGTGAATTCCCAACCAGGCATACCATTGGAAGTTTCTGTTTCTGAGATCATATTTTAGTCAGTTTGTACTACATTGACTTTAATAAACTTTTTTAATCATTTCATTCATGTGGGCATGGGTTTGCCATGATAAGATCTAGTAGAGATTAGAGTCAGTTTTTCTTTCTTAAATGTGGGTTCCAGGTATTGACCTCCAGTCAGTGGGCTTGGTTGCATTTTAGTTAAACTTGGACCTTTTGGGCCAGCTCTCTGGTTTCATACTTGCTCTTTTTTTTTTTTTTTTTTTTTTTAATCTTTTTGATTTCTGTAGGCCTTAAGCATTAATTTTAGTATTTGTTTATTTTATATGTATGAGTATTTTGGCTTTTATTTATATATGGGCACTACATGTGTGCCTGGTGCCTGAGGAAGCCAGAAGAGGGAATCAGATCCCCTGGAGTTACAGATGGCTGTGGGCCACCATGTGGGTGCTGGGATTCAAACCCAGGCCTTCTACAAGAAAAAGGAGTGCTCTAAACTTGTAAGCTATCTTCCCTATCTTTTTGGGTTTTTGTGTGTGCATGTATGCACACCAGTAGATGGCATCAGATCTCATGGGACTACAGTCATACATTGAATTCAGGATCTCTGGAAGAGTAGCCCCAGTATTCTTAGCTGGAGAACAGCTCTAATTTCACACTTTCTATGGGGGCTCTCATTTTATAAAACATTTTAACTCTTGGTTTTATAATAGAATTATAGCCGGGCAGTGGTGGCGCATGCCTTTAATCCCAGCACTTGGAAGGCAGAGGCAGGCGGATTTCTGAGTTCAAGGCCAGCCTGGTCTACAGAGTGAGTTCCAGGACAGCCAGGGCTACACAGAGAAACCCTGTCTTGAAAAACCAGGAGAAAAAAAAAAAAAAAAAGAATTATTCTGTACAACATAGACAATTTGGAACATTCTGAAAGTCCACTTATACTAACACCACAAAGGCTTTAAAAATTTTTCTGAGACAGGGTGTCACTGTGCAAATCTTACTGGCTGGGAACTAAGTAAGTAGACCAGGCTGGCCTAGACTTCACAGGCATCCACCTGCTTCTGCCTCCAAAATGCTTGGATTAAGTGTTTGCCACCATACCTGACTGGGAAGCTCAGTTTAATACAAATTCTAGATGGAATCAAGCAGGCACAATTTTGTTTTTCTTACATAAGTACTTATGATGACTTTCTGACATTATTTTTGAAGGGAACAATATGCAGAGGGCAAGATGAGAGGGGCTGCTCCAGGGAAGAAGGCGTCTGGTCTGCAACAGAAAAATGTTGAAGTGTAAGATTCTCTTTGCTTAAATACTTCATACTGCTTTATAGGTATAATTTAAATTTACTACTTATCATAATACATATTTTGTCTCTGAAGGAAGCTTTTTAAAAGTGTCAGTGAAATTCTTAATTCTCAGCAGGTTATTAAAGTAATAATGTAAAATGAACATTACCTACTTGATTTTCCTTAGCTTCTTCCCTTGCGCTAAAATAATATTTAACATTAAAATACATTTAGTGTGCAGTGAGTGGCAATAAATCCTTTTACAGTTCTCATTTTTGAAGTAAAATCTGTACACACGGTGTTTTACGGTGTTATGGTAGTAATGAGTTATCAGGTGGTTTTGAGATAATTATTTTGCCAAAGATTACTTTCTCAGTAGTAAAATGAAGGTGAGAAAGAAAAGTATAATTTGTTAACTCTGGATTGTAAGGCTTCTTGGATAACCATAACATGAAAGTAACACACACACACTGTATCTCTAAAGGTTATGTACCTGAAAGTGACTAGAAAGATGACCAACTATATGATCTTAAATGTTAGTAATACAAAAACATAAGCCACAACTATCATTTAAGGGTAGGTTTTCTGTTTGTGGATATAGGGCCATTCAGTGGAACATGGGCCACCTACCAGTGGCCATACCCCTAAAGAATGATCTTAAGTACTAATAATACAAAAGCATAGACTAACTATTATTGAATGGTAAGTTTTCTGTTCATAGATGTAGGGCCATTCAATAGACAGGGGCGGCCTACCAGTGGCCATACCCCTAAAGAAAAATGGCTTGCTCTTCCCCAGCAGCTATAAACTGCCAATGACTTCTCAACTAAGAGGTAGATCTCATGGGCTCCTGTCCAGTCTATGCAGGAATGTTGTCTTGTATAGGTAACTCGAATGCAACAGCCATGTCATGTATGGAAGTCAGGATTTCATAGCACTCTTAACGTATCCTGCTTTTACATTTTGTTCCACACCCTCTAGAGCCCACATCCTGTGGAAAAGCACCCAGTGTCCAGTGTTCATAATGACAGAATCATCTCTCCAGTCGCTAGAATATGGTTTTTAACAGTTCAAATTTGACTATATATAGTCATAAGTTTTAGAACTAGAATACAGAACACTAGCAATTTATTGTATGAATCCCACTGTATACTTGAGGAAGTGCATATATGTTTAATGGGTAGCATCTGGATAGAATAAGCATGACTGCTCAGGAATTCTTACTAGGAGGAGCCATTAGAATGAGTGGTTTTAGATTAGGTGAGCAGTGATACTCATTTTATGGTACAGAGGTTGTGTATAAAGGATTAAGGATAAGAACTGGATCTTTTGGTTGCCATGAATCATTAGCATGTATATGCGGGTAAAGCCGTTCTTGATGTAAAGACGAGCTTTGTACAGAGCTGCCTGGCTGTGCACCACCACACCCAGCCTTTGGTTGTTGTTAAATTATTTTCTTTTCAACTTTTAAGTCAGTGTGTATGTGTGGCCATGTGTTCACAGGTGTGCAGGCTCCAACAGGGATGGGTGGATCTGAGTTCAAGGCCATCCTGGTCTATTTAGTGAGTTTCAGAAAGCAAGAGCTACATAATGAGACTTTGTCACAATAATTAATAATAATAATAAAACTTAAAAATTAAGATTAATGTTTTGGGAAGCAGACTTAAGATACAGTCACGGATAATTTTGGTGGGCCATTTTTCTCTGAATTTACCACTCAAAAAAGAGTTGGAACAATTTTTATGGGAGTAATTTTTGTTTTCCTCTCTTTCCAGGAAAACAAAAAAGAATAAGCAGAAAAGTAAGTATAAACCTTCTTAAAATTGGCCTATTTGTAATATTTAGATTGTGAGTTCACTATATTAAACTGACAAGTGTTTCATTGACTTCAAGTAGAGGTCTCACAGTAGTAGAGTTTGTAGATAAGGTTTTAATCTTTTGATCTCCTGTAAGATGTAGTTGTTTTCACCAACCTGCTTTAATCTTAATGATTCTCTTAGGAAGATAGCATTTTAAATATGTTGTTAAATGTTTCCTAAGTATTACATAAGTTCTGTTTTTTTTTTTTTTTAAGAAATATTCTATAAGTTGAATATGAAATGTTTGTAATAGGGAATGAGAACTTAGACACTCTTCTTACATTAGGAATTTGTTCGTTAACCAATACCTCCTCCTCCATTCATACTCATGTTGTAGCACCTGGAAATGGAGATGGTGGCAGTACCAGTGAGACACCTCAGCCTCCTAGGAAGAAGAGAGCCCGGGTAGATCCTACTGTTGAAAATGTGAGTTTTCTTCTTTTCCTCTGGCAGGCTGTCCTGAAGGCTCTAATGAGCCTTCTCCGTTACTTCCCCACTCCTTTCCTTTCCAGAATTTGTGTTTGAGACAAGATCTTGTTTTGTGGTTTAGTCTAGTCTACTGCCTCAGATTTCCAAATGCTGGGGTTGGTTATACATGCAACCAAAGTGCAGAGGCAGGTTCTGGTCTAGTAACTGAAAAAAAAAAAAAAGTATCTTTAAATAAAGATAGCCATGTTATCCGTGCCTACTGGTACATGCTTTTAATCCCAGGACGCAAGAGGCGAAAGCAGGCAAATCTTGTGAGTTTGAGGCCAGTCTTGTCTATATAGTCAGTTCCAGGACAACCAAAGCTACATACATAGTAAGACCATGTCTGAGGGAGAGGAGGGGACCGGGGTATGGAGAGTAAAGAGAAAAAGTCATGTTTGGGATAATCGTTTGGATGTCAAGAGTAAATGTGAAGATGCTGTTAAGCTGTATCAATTCAGAATATTCTATTTGCAGAAGAGGAAAAAAATGCACTAAGGGCAATTATAACTCAAGACCATAATTTTTTTCCTGGCTGTATGATTTTATGTATTGGCTCACGACCTCCTCACCCCTGCCCCAATGGCATTTCCTTCTTTTGAGCAGCTCCTTAAAGGAATTAGTGTGTGTCTAGTATCTTAAAGATCAAAAGAGAAGCAAGAAAAGTTTGCAATACCTTTGCTTTTCTTATTTAGGAAGAAACATTCATGAACAGAGTTGAAGTCAAAGTGAAGATTCCTGAAGAGCTGAAACCATGGCTTGTGGATGACTGGGACTTGATCACCAGACAAAAGCAGGTAACCTGAGAATGACATAGGCGTGGTGTCTTTGGCAAAAAGAAAACAGGCTCAAAGTTTTATGATGAAATACTGTAATCTAATTAAAATTTTTTTTTTGCCTGTATATATGTATGTGCATGGCATGACCTGTGTGCAGTGCCTGTGGAGGGCATTGGAGCTGGAGTTGTAGATAATTATTAGCCACGGAGTGGGGTGCTGGAGATGGAAACTTGGGTTCTAATACTCTTAATTACTGAGCCATCTCTCCGTTCCCTTATCATTTTGATTAGGAAAGTTGGAGAATGCTTTAGCAGAACTCTCCCCCAAAAAGATAATAGACAGAGATACATGCATTTTCCATCTTAATGTTGGTGGTATGAGAACATTTATACATGTCCTGATGGTGGAACATAGTAGAAAGCATATGACCTTGACTTCAATTGAGTTCAATCCTGAATGCAATTAAGGTCATAGATTTAATGAATCATTTGTAAAATGTTGTGAAAAGAAAATTGCCCTCTGGGAGAGATGCAGACAAACTGACCTTGCCCTAAGATAGAATGTATGCCAGCAGCAGAACAGCTTAGCAAACCAGTGAGGTTTGGGGGTTTACAGGTGGATGGTAGGTTGCTTAGAGAAGTGTGAGCAGTTCAAAAGTAGGTATACCACTGAAGAGCCCATCCCTAAGTAAGACATGACTTTCTGCAAAGCTGCTTGTGAATGTTGCGTCCCTGGAGCTCCATTTTAGGTGTTTGGGGGGAACCTCTGGATTGTTGAGATGTCAGCTTTCTGGGTCTTGTTTACTTATTACTTAGTATTAGGAGCCTCTTTCCTCCCCTCTGAAGGGACATGTTCAAAATCTATAGGAACTGTTTTCTTACGTCCCGATTGAGGAACTTCAGACAACCTATTTAAATTGACAAATGATAGGTGTAGTGGGAATAATGGGGATGAAAAGAACAGTTGTTAAAGATTCATGAAATTTGAGATCCATAGACGTAGTTGGAAATTGGTTGCCGATGTTTGGTTGTATTATACAATTACATCTCCCTGCGTGGTGTTTGTGATCTTGATTTATCAGACTTTCTGTGCCTCATCTACTTATTTTGGAAGGAATATAATTTTTGTAAACATTTGTATTTAATTTTTTCCCTAGCTTTTTTATCTTCCTGCCAAGAAGAATGTGGATTCCATTTTGGAGGATTATGCAAATTATAAGAAGTCTCGAGGAAATACAGATAATAAGTAAGACTGCACCCTTTTTGGGTATACACAAAGTACTTAAGTATTGTTTTAGATATAACTGAAGGTATGCGGTAGCTTCACAATCCTTAAAAGTTTTACTATTTTGAGGCTGGGTAGTGGTACATGCCTTTAATCCCAACGCCTCTAGAGGCAAAGGTAGGATTTCTGAATTTGAGGCCAGCCTGATCTACAGAGTGAGTTTCAGGACAGCCAAGGTTACACAAAGAAACCTTGTCTTGAACCTCACCTCCATCCCATACCTCAAAACTTGTACTATTTTGAAAACTTAAATGCCTTCTTATTTTTCTATAATTTTGAAGTTGATTTTAATTGTTAAAAAAAGTCTTAGCTGAAGTTCCTTACCTTTACATTCCTCAGAAAGGAAGTATTTTGAAAGTAATGTTTTTGTTCTTTTATCAGGGAGTATGCTGTTAATGAGGTTGTGGCGGGAATAAAGGAGTACTTCAATGTAATGTTGGGCACTCAGCTACTCTACAAATTTGAGAGACCACAGTATGCTGAAATTCTTGCCGATCACCCAGATGCACCCATGTCCCAGGTGTATGGAGCGCCACATTTACTGAGATTATTTGGTAATAAGACTTTTGAGCCTTTAAATAATTGAGTTTCTGATCTTTACTAAATGACTAAGAGGTAAAATAACTGAAACATGATTGTCTCAGTTTAATACCAAATTTCTTTTTGGAAAAAAAAATTCTGGAAAATCATTAAGACTGGGGAGGTAGCTCAGTTTATAAAATCTAAGTGCAAGGATCTTCCATTTTCCCAAACCCACAGAAAAAGGCTGGATGTAGTGTGCACACTTATGACCCAGAGGGAGGCAGAGGGAGCCCATTCTGGATTCTCAGTGTTCGCCTTTACCTAGTTGGTAAACCCCAGTCTAGTGAGAGAGGGGCTGTCATTTTTTTTTAAAAGGTCGGTGGCACTTAAAGACACATTCAAAGTTTTTTTTTTTTTTAGCTTATAAGATACATAAAAAAACCATTTAGTTTACGGAATCGGTGACAGCTCACTTACTTTGTGCATACATAGTTAATACATGTCATAGTGCTACTTTGAACATAACTAACTTAATTCTTTGTTAATAGTTCGAATTGGAGCGATGTTGGCCTATACACCTCTAGATGAGAAAAGCCTTGCTTTATTACTGAACTATCTACATGATTTCCTCAAGTAAGTTTAATTGAAATCACAAACAGTTGGGATAGTTACTTAAAGTGTGAAAGGGTAGGTTAACGTGATAATTACTAAAATAATGTATTTGTACGGATGTAAGTAAGGCAATAAAACTATAAATCACAGATTTGGGAATCTTACAGATGGGATTTGGGAATCTTACAGAAACATGTAAGTGCTATATGGGAAAGTGCTATATGGGAAATGATGGAGTGACTAAGCCTCCAAGCTATTAAGACAGTAAAAACATAGTTACATATAGTTTTAGAACATTAGAAAGTAGAAAGATTAAATTGGTCAGGGCAGGGAGGTAAACCCAAAAAAAAGGTCATAGGAGGCATAGAAATAGCAGTAATGTTTAAGGTGGCTCATGCCTGTGAGTTTTAAGGCCAGAATAAGCTATAATCTGATTTGAGGCCTGTTTCAAAAATAATGCCCAGTGATGTAATACAAATAAAATATAAGTTAACTTATCACAGTTGAATTTAAAAGATTGAAGAAATGGTGAAGATGTTGGAGGGCATTTTTATATTAGGGAAGAACTTAAAACCTAGCAGCTTTTGAAAATGGTAGGATTCTCCAAATAAAATAACAAGGATACTATTTAGCACTGTGAATCATAGAAACTAAATATAGCGGTATGCAGTATTCTGTTTCTTGTTTAGAGAAAAACATTTCAATTTGAAAAGGACTGGGACTTTCAGAATATGGATCATAGCTACTGTGGATTACTTCTTGGAGGAAGGATTGGAGTGTTTGATTATGGCCCTTTTTCTACAGTGGTGAATATTTCCTTGAGACTCCAATTTTGTTGGCAATATAGAAATGAACTACTGTTTCACATTTTGTGTCCCTTTATTTCAGGTTTGAACTTGCAATGTTGATAGACAACCTTCTACTTAACAGTCTTTAAAAAGCTAAAGAAAATGAATATTATTCTTTTAGGGTAGTGCTACAGTATAGTAGGATAGCTGTTTGCAGATTCCCTCAGGTTGAAAACAACTGTCTTAGTTTTAATAGAGAATAACTGAGGTGCATTTTTGTCTTACATAATCTCACTAAATTGTATTTTAGTGATACAGTATCTCATTTTCATAATGAATTAACAATTTTTCTTTTTAGGTACCTGGCGAAGAATTCTGCAACCTTGTTCAGTGCCAGTGATTATGAAGTGGCTCCTCCCGAGTACCATCGGAAAGCCGTGTGAGGGGCGTGCCCTCTCTCACTCGTGCTTGGATCTCTGTAAACAGTTTGGTTCTTAGTCCTTCTCTTGTACAAATGATGTACTTTGAAGACCGTTAGTGTATAACAGAGTTGATGTTTGTTTTCTGTTTGATTTTAAACAGAGAAAATAAAAGGAGTAACCGCTCCTTTTTTCTTTCTTTTTTTTTCATTTCAAAGTTTCTACCAGTGTATCAGTGATGGACAACAGAGAGACATGCTGTAGAGTGTTTGCCTAGTTGACAAAGCTGCTTTTGAATGCTGGTGGTTCTGTTCCTTTGACACTACGCACTTTTATAATATGTGTTAATGCTCTATGAGAAACGCTCTGATTCCTAGTGCCAAAGGTTCACTTCAGTGTATATAACTGAACACTCATCCATCTGTGCTCTTTTTTTTTTTTAATGGTGCTTAAAGAGCCCATCCTTTGCAAGTCATCCATGTTGTTCCTTAGGCATTTATCTTTGCTCAACTGTTAAAGAATGGTGGCTTGTTTTCATGGTTTTTGTATTTGTGTCTAATGCACGTTTTAACATGATAGACGCAATGCATCGTGTAGCTACAGTTTTATGGAAAAGTCAATCTTGTAGGAGTTGTTTTTCAGATCTTCAATAAATTTTTTCTTTAAATTTCAAGAGATTGTGTGGCCGTGTTATCAAGACTTTGGCACATTGTGTACTGTGATTAGAAGTTGATTGCTTAGGAAACTGGTTATTATCTAGTTGTTTATGGAATGGCAAGCTTACTTGGAAGTGGAGTAAACTACTGGTTGTAGGAGTTTGTCATCTTGAGTCATGGTCAAAAAGCTAGATGTCCACATGATAGTACCCTTTTGTATTCAGATTCTTGGTAGTTTTGAGCATTGGGGGCATTTTTTTTAACCGTGTAAAAATTGCAGTTAGTGTTGTTTAAGGCGTTTCTGTGATAAATGAAATCTGCATGGTGGTATTAGGATATTTGAAAAGGGAAGCATTGTTATCTTTAATAGAGCTATCAGTAATTTGGACCTAGGTACAGAACATTGGGAACGGTTCAGGTGGCAAGGTGTAGATGAGTACAGGGATAGGAGGGATTGAGAGGGATTGTGAGTATGGAGTGGTGTGAGCTCCTAGTCTCTCGAACTGCAGTAGTATCTGATTTCCTTGTGGGGTAGGAGATAATTTACTGTCAATTACCTATTTGGTCTTGGATTCAATTTCTAGCATAGAATGGGGACTAAACCTACCTGTTTATTTGGTACATAAAAGGATGGTGGTTATTTTTTCCCTGTATTTCAGTGTCTGTATGTAGAATATTGTTTTCAGTCACAGAGTGGGGGCAGGGGGATTGCCACACTGCACGTGTGGAGGTCAGAGGACAACTTTTCAAGAAAGTTCACTTCTTCACCTTGTACATGGGTTCTGGGGATTGAACACAGGTTGTTAGGCCTTTTCTTGCTGATCCCTGGCCCCAGTGGTATACTGTAGTTTATTCAGTCAAAATAGTTTTAGGAGTCATTTAATTTATGCAACTGTGTGTCTGAGTTTAAATTTTTTTTCTATAGGAGCAACTATGCTTAAACCTTTTTTGGTTTTAGGACTTTTACTGTGTTAAAAGTAATGGCCAGGTATGATGATAACACAGGGAAGTCAGGGGAAGGCGGAGCTCAAGTTCTGGAGACATCCTGCTCTAACACATCAAAGTAAAGTAAAACCTTTTCATTTGTTTCTGCCCTGGATTTGGAACTCACTCTGTAGACCAGGCTGACCTCTTTGCCTCCTGAATGCTGGCATTAAAGGCATGTACCCCCACTGCCCACCCCATTACTCTGTTAATCTTTGCTTACAAAGCATGCTTGTTGGTAAGATAGAACTGGGAAGGTGGCTTTTAGAGTAAGAGTGCTAACCCTGAAAGCTCAAACCCAAGAACATAAATTTGTGTAATCTTGCATAGAGAGAAGGTGGAGATAGAATGCAGATGGTTTGGGAGTTCACAGGTCATCTACCAGCAGAAACAAAAGGCTTTAGCAAAGTAAGTAGCAAGAATCATCCTAGATTAAGAACACAAGGGCAAACAAAAAACCCAAGAAACTGGTAAGCTACAAAATGGCTGTATTAAGGGTACAGTCTTGGAGTGTGTGACACACTGACTGAGTATAGTATCTGGGATAGAGAGGTCACTCAAGGCCAGCCTATAGAGGATTCCCTGTCCAAATATGAAAAAGCTCACTCTATATAAGTTATGGCTTGAGACTGAAATGGCCCCATGAATTTATTTGTTAAACATCTAGTCTCTAGCTGGTAGCATTGCTTAGGAGACTTGTCTGGAAGAAGTGGTCCCATCCAGGTAGACTTTCCCTCGTTCCACACCCTGCTTCTTGACCTGCCAGTATGAAAGGTTGTATCACAAATTCCTGCCACCATGAATGGAACAGTCCTATTCACCATGCTTCCTCTGTCTCTTTGAACCGTGTGTCTTGAAATTTGCAGCTAGATTTGCCACAACAGCAAAGGTACATGTGTATGGAGAGATGCTTTAGTGATGTTATTGGGAGCCCCCCCCCCAAAAAAAAAAAAAACCCAAAACCAAAACTCTTAAAGTGGGTTAATTAAAATTGGTCCTATTAAGGATTGGTGATACGTTATTTTAGGTTTTGAGATTATTTTCTTAAGATTAGCGTATTTGGCTCTAATTTGATCTCATCATTTAATTTTAAGATTTATTTTATGAGTACACTGTAGCTGTCTTCAGATACACCAGAAGAGGGCATCAGATCACATTACAGGTGGTTGTGAGCCCCCTGTGGTTTCTGGGAATTGAACTCAGGACCTTTGGAAGAGCAGTCAGTGCTCTTAACTGCTAAGCCATCTCTCCAGCCCTAACTTTTTTTTTTTTTTAAAGAAATGACAGCCTTGCCCTTGTGACCAGTTCTAAAAATCTGAACTATAGCAATATGTTTCCTTCTTAATTTCCCCTCCTGCCCCCTCCATTCTTCTGGAGAATTTTTGTTACCTTTTCTGTGTCTATAGTTCAGGCTACATAGATGTTTCTGCCTCTGGAGTTCTGGTGTTAAAAGTGTTCATGGGGAGAGCTGGATGGATGGATGGTCTTCATTCATTCTGGTGATAATGTGTAGAAGAGTGTCGGGAGGGCGATAACTGGGTTTATTATGTAGATGCTAGGTCTGGGCTTAAATCCCATACTTGTGACCAGGCAAGACGCTCGAGCAGGTCTTCACTTGTCCAAGTGCAACAAGCCTGGGTTCAGTCTTCTAGATGCATTTGGTATAAGGAAAGAACTGTGGCATGTGTACACACACACACACACACACACTCACACACACACACTCACACACTCCTCATAACTCCGATTTTCTTCTGCAGTTAGGGTCATTAGAGGGAACCCTGAAGAATTGAAAGAAAGGTCTTCTGGCTTGCTGCCTACACCAGCTTTGACCCGAGTCCTCATTTTCTGAGGGGTGATAACCCAGGCAGAAGGAAGGCTTCGAGCAGGTCTTCACTTGTCCAAGTGCAACAAGCCTGGGTTCAGTCTTCTAGATGCATTTGGTATAAGGAAAGAACTGTGGCATGTGTACACACACACACACACACACACTCACACACACACACTCACACACTCCTCATAACTCCGATTTTCTTCTGCAGTTAGGGTCATTAGAGGGAACCCTGAAGAATTGAAAGAAAGGTCTTCTGGCTTGCTGCCTACACCAGCTTTGACCCGAGTCCTCATTTTCTGAGGGGTGATAACCCAGGCAGAAGGAAGGCTTCTGCTCTTATTGAGAGGACTCCTTGTACGTCACATGAATTGTCTTTTTTCAGTGATGTTGCCCATTTGGAGAGCAACAATTTCAGCCATTGTTTTGCTAGGCAGACTAACGAAAAGACCATTTGATTTATTGGTTGATTGATTGATTGATTGTTTTTAAGACAATTGTGGTTAGATTCTATCTCCTCCCCCCTCCTTTTCTTTTCCCCCTAATCCCTACTCCCCTTATCCCAGGCTGACCTAGAATTAAATATATAGCCTAGACTTATCTTGTACTCAGGACCCTCCTATCTCTTCCAAGGTGTGGAGATTATATGCATGCACACTCCTGGTTTATTTTGATGTTTTGGAAACTATGTGAGGTATATATTCTGGTATTCTGGTTTGCTTCACAAGCTTACACTCTAGTTTTTTCATTTCTTTTTTTTCCTTTTGAGTCAGCTTTTCTCTGTGTAGCCCTGGCTATCCTGGATCTTCCTGATTCTGCCTCCTGATTCATTAAAGTCACATGACACCACCACCTAGCACAACTTTATAGCTAAAAGCAACATTTTCTTTCTGGTTTTTTGAAACGAGGTTTGTGTGTTAGCCCTGGCTGTTGTGGAACTCACTCTGTAGACTAGGCTGGCCTCAAACTCAAGAGATCCTTCTCCCTCTGCTTCCCGGGTGCTAGGGTTCAAGGTATATGCTACCACCATAGCCCAACTGGCTGAAAGCAACATGTTAAGCTGGTTGATATGGAACATGTCTGTAACCCCAGCTTTAGGGAGGCTGAGACAGGAGACACACTACATGATTAAACCCAGCTTGGACTACATAGCTGTGAATCAGGACAGGTGCCAAGGACCAGCCTTAGCTAGCTCCAGGTCCCTGAGGGAGCGGTGTTTGGGAAAAAAAATGATTCAAAGTCCAATCGTGGGTCCAAGCTAGTGGCCTAGGCTCTGAGATAGCTTTCTAGATTGCTCTAGTCAGACAACTTTTTTGCTATTTTAAAAACTGATTGAGACAGCTCTCTCTGCTAGTAAAAATTCTAAAAGCTATCTGGATAGCTCATGGGTTTTCTAACCGAAGTCAGAAGAGCTGCTATAAAAAAATTCTTGGGCTGGAGAGATGGCTCAGAGGTTAAGAGCACTTGACTGCTCTTCCAGAGGTCCTGAGTTCAATTCCCAGCAACCACATGGTGGTTCACAACCATCTATAATGGGATCTGATGCCCTCTTCTGGTGTGTCTGAAGATAGCTACAGTGTACTCACTTAAATTAAATAAATAAATAAAATATTAAAAAAAATTTTTTGAATCTTCTGTTCAAGTCGTGCCAGAAAAAAAATTCTTGAGGAGCTGTTTTCACTTTGCAGAGATCTTCAGACAGTTCTAGCCAAGAGAAAAAGTTCTAAAGAACTGCTACTGCTTTCTGCTAGCTCACCTCATGCAGACCAAAACCCAAGTTTTTAAATTCACATATCAATTCGGTTATTTATTCCAGGTTCCCTTTTGATTACCCTCGTGAGTCCCACCCCCTTAATTACAAGGAGACAGCAAGCACACATTTTCTTTTAACATTGTGAAAGAATGTACCTACCTCTGTAAAGCACTGCTGGTAAGCTTTGGTAAACATCGATCCCATCTTGAAGTTACCACTTCTACCACTCCTAGGCCTAAAGTCCTGTGTCCCAGGCTGTCCTTGAACTCAGGTATCTGCATTTGTGTCTGACAAGCTGGCTTATAGTGTAGTGCCTCTCTGTTCCTTCAATTACTGGAGCTCCGTAATTATTATTATTATTTTTTTTTTTGCATAGTTGAGAAATTGTATATTTATAACTCATGTTTTTAGAGTTTTTTTTTCCACAGCCTTAAGGGCTGTGCTGAAGGTCCCAGAGTTTACCATATTGCTGAGACATTAGCCACACTTGCCTTCAGGTCCAGGATATTTACAGGAAGGACATTCCTCTGTGGAATATGAAGCTATGAACATTGTTATACAAACAAGCATTATGCTCATGGCAGCCATCAACATGGAGGTCCACATCCACTGGCCCTTCCCAGGGTTGGGAACCATGTCATCATTTCCCCACCAAGCCATGCTGGACCCAGCAGACAGGCTTGCTGGATAGTTCCTCTGACAGGTGTGATGTTGGGTGCTGTCCTAGTCTGTGCTTCTGCTGTGTGTGTGGAGGGGGTGGTCTTCTGCATATTACAAATGATTCTTCTCTACTTCGCTTCCTCACAGTATCTTATCCTTCAGGGCTTCTCAAACCATGGTGTCCTCCACAAGGGGCTCCACGGGAAACTTCTAGGCTAAGTCCTCCACACACATCCTACCCCCCTTTCCTTTTCCTGTTTTCTTCTCTTCCCTCTTCTGACAGGGTTGCCCAAGCTGGTCTTGAGTTGGTATCTCTAGTGATAGCATTCCCGCCTTAGCAAGGTTGCAAGCACAATCTAACTCTTGGCCCAGCACTAGGCAAATCTATTGTTTTTGTAAAATTTTGAGCACTCAAGTCAGAAGCTGCAGGAGTTGTTTCTCTTCTATAAGTGAGTCCTGGGCACCAAACTTGGGTTGTTAGGATCCTGGCTTTTTCTTTGTTTGTTTTAATTTTTTTTATTGGTCAAAGAAGTTACAAGATTCAGGTATAAGGGACAAATGTGGATCTTACTGGATGATGTGTCAGGGTTCAAGGTCAACTTGATCACAGGTGGAACCCCAACAAAGGAAAGAAGAAATGGGCTCTGTTGTCATTCAGATGCACTGTTCCTGCCTGAAGTCAGGGTGAGGACAAGTTACCTACCTCATGAAGATACTGATCCTAAGTAATTAAAGCTTTTGTGCGCTTGCGTGTATGTGTGTGTGACCTCATGACTTTAATATGATGGCTTATAGCAACATGGGTGGAGGGTTTTCAGGAGCATGGACAATTTATCAGTGGCTTGCCCAGCAACATTACCTGCCTGTTCTTAACCTGTAGGTTTCAACTCCTGACAGGTGTCACACATAAAATATCATGCACAGTACATATTTATGATTCATAACTAACAAAATTACGCTTATGAAATAGTAACAATAATTTTTTGGTTGGGAGTTACCACAACATGAACTGTATTAAAGGGTTGCAGCATTAGGGAAGGTTGAGAACCACCGCTGTAAAACCTCAAGGTGCATGGGGCCTCCTAAGCCCCACCCTCCATGATGGACCACAATACAGCTGTTCTAGGTGCAGCGGCCACATTATTTACAAAAGACTTGACATTCTATCCCTCCCCCAGCTCCTAAATCCTTTACACTCCCTCTTCTGCAATGTTCACAACCCTTTTTTGGTTTCTCGAGACAAGGTTTCTCTGTGTAGCCTTGGCTGTCCTGGAACACACTCTGTAGACCAGGCTGGCCTCAAACTCAGAAATCCACCTTCCTCTTCCTCCCAAGTGCTGGGATTAAAGGCGTGCACCACCACCGCCCAGCATTCCCAACTCTTAGGGGAGGGGTGAAAATAGTTAACGCATTTAGGGCAGCGCCTCAACAGTTCATTTTAACACCATGACCATTTATGAGCCTGAACTTACTATTGCCCTCTGCAAGAAAGTTTCTCTAACCACAGCTGACAGTGGTAATTTATGGGCATGAACATAAATATTTTTTGTTAATTTTTTTTAACAAAACATTTTTAATGATTTTATGTGCATTGGCGTTTTGCCTTTGTGTATGTATAGACAGTGCATTGAAACTGGAGTTACAGACAGTTGTGAACTACCAAATGAGTCCTGGGAATTGAACCTGGATCCTGGATGAGCAGCCAGTGCTCTTAGCTGCTAAGCCATCTCTCCAGCCCCCTAAATAATAGATAATTTAGAAGGCAATTTTCATTTAATTGGGGCTGGCTTTCAGGTTCAGAGGCTCAATCCATTATTATGATGGGAAGCATAGCTAGAAGAAGACTGACTTCCAGGAAGCTTGAAGGAGGGTCTCAAAGCCCACCCCCACAGTGTCATGCTTCCTCCAGCAAGGCACACCTACTCCAACAAGGCAACGCCTAATACTGCCGCTCCCTGAGCCAACCCTATTCAAACCACCATAATACATAGTCTGCATTGAACAAAGCAGGTAAGAACCAATTCCTGTCTTCTCCCTGTATTCCATATTTCACCATTTATATATTAGCCATGGGTTTTTTCTTAGAGGTCCTTTATCAGCTTGATGTCTATTCCTAGTTCACTGAGGTTCTTTTTTTTTTTTTTTTTTTTTAATCATAATTCTCTCTGTAGCTGGGCGGTGGTGGCGCATGCCTTTAATCCCAGCACTTGGGAGGCAGAGGCAGGCAGATTTCTGAGTTCGAGGCCAGCCTGGTCTACAGAGTGAGTTCCAGGACAGCCAGGGCTACACAGAGAAACCCTGTCTCGAAAAAACCAAAACAAACAAATTCTCTATGTATGCTCAGTGCACAATGATTGAGACTTTGCATACTACACATGTACTTATGTCCTCACCCAAATGTTAGTGGGTTTTTTTTTTTAAAAGTCACATTAATGTTTTTTTAAAAGTCACATTTATCAAAAAATTGGAAGGACTCAACTAGAATGTAATGTTTTGTATGGGTACACTATTGTGACAAAGCTACCATACCACAGTCAGATCTTAATAATAACTGAGTGAGTATATAAGGGCTCAATTTTTGCAATTATTTTGTAAATTTAAAATAGTTACAAGAGTGTTTTGAAAGAACATGGTAGTGAGAGTTTAAATTGGTTTAATTGTGACTTTGACACCTTTAGTTGAATAGTAAAAAACATAGGCCAGGCTGATAGTGTACGGAGGGTTCTGACTTGCCCTGGGAGTCAGGTCCTCTGGAAGGGAAGCCTGTGCTCTTAACTGCTGAGCCATCGTTCCAACCCACAATCTCATTTTTTGAGACAGTCCTCTCTCATTGAGTCTGAGTAAGCTGTTTCTGAATCTACCTATTTTAATCCCCGAACACTGGATTTAAAGCACTCCCAGATTTTATGTGGGTGCTGCAAACTTAAACTCAAGTCATCCTGCGTTCCCAGCAAATGTTTTTACCCACTGAGCCACTTCACAAGCCCCACAAGTCCTTTTTTGAATTTTGAGACAGGGTCTTACTAAGTGACCCCTGCAGGCCTTGAATTTGATTCATCTGTACCACCAGGCCTTGCCTAGATGATGATGGTGAGTTGTGTGTTGGCATATGAGTTGTAGTGTCTTGTTACTAGAATTTTCTAATAGATTAAACTACAATTGCACTTGCCACATTTTGTCAGGAACATTTTGTTCTATTTGTTTTTAGCTCTCAAGAGGCCCAGATAACATGATAGCTTTATATACTGAGAGAAAGAGCAGTCAGCCAGGCAGTGATGGCATGCCTTTAGTCCCAGCACTTGGGAGGCAGAGGCAGGTGGATTTCTGAGTTCAAGGCCAGCCTGGTCTACAGAGTGAGTTCCAGAACAGCCAGGGCTATACAGAGAAACCCTGTCTCGAAAAACCAAAAACAAAAAAACAAAAAAGGAGCAGTCTACAGCTGTTGGTAGACAAGCCCCTAGAGCTGAGAGGCCTGCAGAATAGCTTCATGAAAGAGGGGATGCTGTGCAGAGGACAGGGGCAGAAGGACTGTCCAAAGAAGGGCCTGTGGAGGAAGCCATGGGGCACCCCTACTGGGAGCCAGCAACAGCAGAGGCCACAGAGACATGGGATTTGAGGGCTGCACCCGGCTCTGCCATAAATGGCCCATTTGCTTCAGTCTTCCTCCTAGGGGTTTGGAAACAGCAAAATCTCTAAATCTGCTCTTCTGGGATCTCCATCTGGCTGGCACCAGCACCTCTACCATACTCCCAGCTAGTGATGCTTTTTCTGTCCAGAGAGATGGAACAGAAAGAATGTCAGAGGGCTAGGCCCAGTCTGGGGAGGAATTCACTGTGTGTTTATTGAATACACAACATAGAAAAGGTAACCACTGCAGCTCTCACTATGTGAAGAGAGCTGGAAAGAGAGACGATTCTAGGTCCACGTGGGTTTGGATCATTTAAAAACCACATTCAAAGCTTTATGGCTGGTGATGGTGTCACATGGGTGGGCTTGTTGCTGGTCAAGTTCTTCCTTACTGTCTTTAGGCATCTACACGTCGGCACAGTTTTCTCCAGGGCGGCATTCTCGTCGAAGGACCAGTTCCTTTGTCTACCAACCAGTTGGCTGTGCAGCGGGGGCTTACACCTGAGGGATGGGGTAGGAGGCACAGGCAGCCAGGCCACACATGTTCTTCCCACGCTCAATGAGGAAGTACCTGGGCAGAGAGAGAAGGAATTGAAGACTGATTAGTAACATCTGCACCTCAGAACTTTCTGGAATGTTCTGGTGCAAACCAAGACTTGACTTAAGAGATTATGTTCTCTGTATTTCCTCACAGAACAGCTACCACAGGTTAAAATGGCTGGCCTCACTTTATAACGAATTTCTTCCTTTTTCTTCTTGTGTATCCTACTTCTCCCCAGGATTGATGGAGGCTCCCTCCTTCTGCTGTTTGGGTCTTCACATAGCTATCTAACAGCAAGTACAACTTCCAAAAAAAGAATCTCTCCTTTTCAGGTCTGTCTGTCTGTCTGTCTGTCTCTTCATCCTGACTCAAAGGAAGGGCTGTCACTAACAAATTCATTGCTTTCATTTCTCAGACCCTTCCAGAGGTTGGTTTTGTCCCAGCAAGATGTTGAGGTCTGCCTGTTACATTCAGTTAGAGACCACATTAAGCCAATTAGTGTCCTGTACCCTGAAGACTCACTAGGACCTGGGATCCTATGAGGCGGGTCTTGCTAACAGGGCCTTGGCATATGAAGGTTCCATTCTCCTGTTTCCCCTTCCTTGGCCTGGCTAGAGCTTGCTGTCCAACTCTTTAGAATCTGTAAGTTTGAGGTAGTGATGCCCCCCACCATGGTGCGCCTCCAGACATTAGCAACATGTGCTTACCCATTGTCCCCCCACTGGGAGCCCCAAGAGTTTTTCACAATCCAGTAGAGTAATCCATTCTGTTCTCCATAGCCAACAGCCAGGACTGCATGGTTTACTTTATCTGGAGTTTTATGACAGGATTTACTGGAAATGAAAGTGAAATTTATAAAGGCTTGTAGTATAGGGAGGATAAAGGTAAGGACTGTCACAAGGGCTCTCTAGTGCTGTAGAGATGTTTCCCATTGGGGGCAGGGTGGTGTGTTGGGTATCAATCAGCTATGGCTGACAGACTACAGTGGCCACATGTTGATTCAATGGACTTGGAAAGAAAGATGGCATAAGTCTTTATTCCTAGCACTCTGGAGACAGAGGCAAGCAGATCTCTGAGTCTGAGGCCAGCCTGAGCTACAGAGAGAAACCTTGTCTCAAAGAAAGAAAAGAAAAGAAAAGAAAAAAGAAAAGAAAAGAAAAGAAAAGAAAAGAAAAGAAAGAAAAGAAAAGAGAGAGAAAGAAAGAAAGGAAGGAAGGAAGGAAGGAAGGAAGGAAGGAAGGAAGGAAGGAGGGAGAAGGAAGGAAGGAAAGGAAAGAAAGAAAGAAAGAAAGAAAGAAAGAAAGAAAGAAAGAAAAAGAAAAGAAAGAGATCCCCAAGGGCATACAGAAATTAAATGGACTTGGAGCTGTCACCAGTATGAGTCGCAAGGAGTGGGACCTAAACCAGTGGAGTAAGAAGTGAAGAGTCCTTGAGGAGCAGGGGTTATACAGGAAACTATAAGCCCTTCCTCATGGCTCCGGTGAGGGAGTATGGGCAGGATGAGAAGAGACAAAGGAGGTTTGATGACAGACCTGTGCAGAGGAAGAGGGGAGCAAGACCACCAAAGACAAGCTAAGGCCCTGGGTAATGGGGAGGCCTTGGGTATTTATATCCAAGGCATCATAGGGTACAGGAGATGGCTCAGGGCGTAAAGGTGTGTCACCCAGGTCTTGAGGATTGGAGTTCAGATTCCCAGCATGTAAAAAGCCAGCTTGCTTTTGTGCTGGGGAAGTGGAGACAGACAGATTCCTGGAGCTCACTTGCCAGCCAGACCAGCTCAACCGTTGAGCACTAGAGCTAGTGAGAGACCCTATCTCAAAAAATAAAGTCATCAGGGAAGACACCTTAGAGTGACTTCTGGCCTCCACATACATACACATACAAGTGCATGTGCATTTACATAGTTATGTTGACTTCTAGGCTTCACATGCATATGCATGTACACTTGGACACACGCCCATGACGATTATATAAATATATATCCCCTTACACAGAAATTTTCATGGTCAGAAAATCACTTCAGAAGGATTCTGGGTCCAAATGGAGGAGGGGCCAGGATGTCTGTTGTAAGAGAGACAGATGTCAGGAGCAAGCCAATGATGGGCTGGAATAGGTAGGAGAAGAGAGTGAGCAAGCAGCCTGTTGTACCTCTAGCCTCAGCATCAGGGATGTGGGTCTGCTAACAGACACAGAGGTCTTTAAGGAGCGCTGGGGTAGGAGGAACACGGGGTTGGAGGTTTCCATGGCCACCCAACTAAATTGGCAGGGTCTAATAATACTCAGATCTAAGCATGGGTCTAATACTTGGAAGGGGCTTGGTGGGCCATGGATGTTCTTATCAAATAGTTGTGGATTTATGGTTATATCTGACAACTCCATAGAGGGCTGAGGGCAAAGCCCGGAAGAACATGGACATTCTAGGGGTAACTAGAAGACAGAACATGAGGGAGCCTGGAGAGTAGGGGAGTAGCCAGAGAGACTCTTTGCTGAATGTATTCCTGTTGCCAAACGGGCAGCCTAGGGAGTGTGGACACAAGAAATCCCATAGTAGACATGCTATGGGGGAGGGGATATGGTTTAGCTCATCAATAGAGCAATTCCTACTCCATGAGGTTCTGGGTGCTAAGGTGTCTCTGTCTTCCTGAAGAACCAGATAGTGAATTCTCTAGCATAGAGTTCTGGTGTCTGAAAACACCTACTTTCCTTTTCCATTTTTGATCCTCAACTTTTTTTTTTTTTTTTTTTTTTTTTTTTTTTTTTGAGACAGGGTCTCATGCCGACCAGACTAGCCTTAGCTCACTATGTAGCAAAGGATTACCCTGAGCTTCTGATTCTCCTGCTTCTGCCTCCTCAGTGATTGAATTTTAGACGTGTGCTGTCACACCCCCTTTGTGTGTTGCTAGGGACACACTCCGGGGTGTGCTGCCTGCTAGGCAAGCACTCACCAAATGAACTACATCTCCAACCCCATCTTCAAATATCTGACTGGATGTAGCACTTCCGTAGATGACCACAGAGCTCTGGAACATAGAATTTGGTCTTAGTCATGATTTTGCTATCATGGCTGGGTTTGTGGCATCCTTCGTTACCTCACTTTTCTTTGCTGACATAGAGACTTGGTTCCTGACACCCAGAGCTGCAAGAAGACAAATAGAGGAAACATACGCTAAGCCTCACAAATGCCGTCTAATTAGGAGTCTAGGTTGAGGCAGAAGCCATGTGCTTGAGGAGGTCCACCCGGTCTTATCTAGTCTCCTCTGAGTCCCCCTTGACTTACCTGGAGTAGACGCCACTTTTATACATCATAAAATCTTCAGTCACCTCAAAGGCAAAGCTTACAGGGTTGTATAGAGCCACAGCCTCCACCATGGCAGCCTCGTCATTCTGTGGACATAGGAAAGGCTGACAGACTTGCAGGCATCGCCCACCTCCCCTCCACGGTTACAGCCCAGAGCTGTGCAGGTAACCAAGGTAACCATGAGGAACAATAGCCCCTGCCACTTAGCAGCAATGGAGACTCCACCTTAGGCAGAGGGCCAGCATATTTCGCACTGAATTTTATTATTATTATTTTTTTTTGAGATAAGGTATTATGTGGGTCAGGCTGGCCTCAGACTTGTTTCGTAGCTGAGGATAACTTTGGACAATCTTCCTGCTCCATCTCTCAACTGTTGGGATTACAGGCTTGTACTACCATGCCTGGCTTGGATACATTTTATCTTTTAAAAACCTTTTAAAACTGAGCACGGTGGCACACGCCTTTAATCCTAGCACTTGGGAGGCAAAAGCAGGTGGACCTCTGAGTTCAAGGCCACTCTGGTCTACATATTGGGTTTCAGAACAGCCAGAGCTCTGGAACAGACTTGTCTCAAAACAAGATAAAAAGTAAAAATAAACAGAGCGACAGGGACAAAACGTGTCAGCCAAGTGTTCTACACTTATGTGTGACACTATGCCTCACTTTTGTTGTGGTGGTGTTGGTGCACCAAACCCAAGATTCCCAAGATTAAATCTTGTGCATGTTAAGCAAGTGTTCTATGACTAAGCTACACCTCATTTTTCTCTTCTCTTCTTTCTTTCTTTCTTTCTTTCTTTCTTTTTTTTTTTTTTTTTTTTTTTTTTTTTTTTTTTTTTTTTTTTTTTTTTTTGTTGTTGTTGTTGTTGTTTTTTCGAGACAGGGTTTCTCTGTGTAGTCCTGGCTGTCCTGGAACTCACTCTGTAGACCAGGCTGGCCTTGAACTCAGAAATCTGCCTGCCTCTGCGTCCCAAGTACCACTGCCCAGCCCTCATTTGGATTTTTATCTGCCTTATAGTTCTTCCTCCCAAATGAAACTAGCTCCCTTGTGGCTTCGGCCTTTGCCCTCCCTTTCTGACTGTCTGGGAATCTCTCTTTTGCCTCACACACAGCTCAGCCATTCATTCTCTCAGTCACAACTGACCACTGAGGCCATCCTACGAACAATGCAGGTATGAGTGTGGTGCTCTTGCTTCAGCTCCCAGGACTCCACATCCAGGAAGACAATCTCGGGGGCCTCACTGGTGGAACACGGATCTTACAGATCCACAAATAGGTAATAACTATACTGGGATAGAAAAAAGACTAGTCAAGGCTTTGAGCCTTCTGAGTAGGACCTGCCATGTTGGTAGGGGAAGCCAAGGTTATGGTAGCTTTTTAGAGGCAGAACACAGCAGCAGCCAGAAGCACCTGGCAGACCTGGAAAGTCTCCCTCCAGGGCAGAGTGGGTGGTTCCCACACTTTGTGTTTTAAGGGACCCCAGTTGGGAAAAAAACTGAGAGGGAGTCATGCTAACGAGATGCTTAGGAGTGGAAATGGTGCTAGAGATTCCGTGAGATTCCGCCAGTGCTCAGAGAAGGGCCGTAGAGCACAGGAGGAGACGGAGTGCAGTGTGTCCTCCTCGCTCAGGCAATGGGTTCCTTCCAAGTACTGCTACATTTCTTGGGAGCACAGGAGATCACAGAGGCCTGCCGCATTAGGGCAAGAACTTTGGTGGCTGGCACTGTTTGTACTGCTGTCCCCTATCTTGTCTGAGAGTTCTGGCCTGCTGTCTGGGAGCTCTGCTTGTGCTCCTGATGTGTCTTCCTGGGAACCAGACTAAAGGTAACTTTGGAGTGCTTCATTCACTTCCTGGTGACGTACAGTGGTCCAGAGGGCCAGTCTTGGTGGGTATGTTAAAAAAAACAAAAAAACAAAAAAAAACAGAGTTTCTTTTCAGGAGACGGTATGTCTCTATTGCAGGAAATGGGCTGTGTTGCTGAGGTGGCAAATGTGGGATCTGGAATGACATTCCTCAGTACAAATCCAACCCCACCTCCTAGCTCCTGGGCACAGTTTTTAAGCTCCTCCGAGACTTACTTTTCTCATCTATCCAATGGAGATAATCACCACATCCCTGCCTCTAATCACTCCAAACTGCTATTGCTATGGAGAGCCTGGCGTGGCCTTCTATTGGATGGCAGCTGCTGTCATTACATAAAGGACATGTTTGTAGCACACGGCCCCCTTACCTGCACATCACATCTGCACACACCTTGGTTTCTCACATAATACATACTCCTCCCAGAGTGAGTCCATGCCTACCAGACTCATGAGGCCACCCACTCACGAATTCTCTTGGAAAAGCAGGGTATGACTGTGTGCTCAGGAATGCTGTCCTTCAAGTATAACACGCATTGCCATCTTAGAGTGGCCCTGATCAGACTCAGGAAGATTTGACTGGATGACATTCCCTCATAGGTGGAGGGAGGGAGGTTCATGAGACTCTCACCTGTGGTTCCAGATACCTCCTCCCCCTCTAAGTCCCTGTCAAAGCCATATAAACTCTGTCACGGCTTCATGTGGTCTCTGCAGGATCTAGTGTACACAGAGGTGGTCTGGGCTATCTGTGCAGCTATGTGAAGCTGTTACCGTCTCTAGGAGGGGGCATTTTGATGATGCAGCTGTTTTTGAGGTTACTCACATTCCTGTAAGTAAGCCCAGCAAATTCGCAGGTTCACCAAGCTAGACTTGGGTGCAATGTGATTATTCTGGTCTGTTGTTGGTACCCTAACTGGCATGAGCAGGCATCTACTAACATCTTACTGGGAAAACTGAACGTGTTTGCCCAAGGTACTCAAGGTGAGGTGTGTGGCATACCTTATTAGAGGTATGATTGCTTACTCTCTTTGCCTCAGCCTGGGTGCCGAAAGGGGTGAGACACACTGTGCCTTTCACTGTGCCTGACAAGGGCGTGCTCCTCGCCTTTCCACACGCTGACTTGCCTGGGCCAGCCTCGAGTGCAATGGTTCGCAACCTGTGGGTCTTGGACCCCGTTAGGAGGTGTTGCTGACTGACTGATCCTTTCATAGAAGTCACATGTCAGATTTGTGATTCACACCAGTAGCAAAGTTACAGTTATGAAGTAGCATATGAATAACTTTATGGTTGTGGGTCACCACAACGCGAGGAACTGTATTAAAGGGTTGCAGCATTAGGAGGGTTGAGAACCACTGTGCTAGGGGGGTGGGGGTGGTGATAATCATTTGCATTTTAGACAAGTAAACAGACCCACAGGCACAAAGCCCCCTATAGACTTGTAACAGGACCCAGAGCATCCCCTGTCACCCCATGATTCCTTCCTGTCTTTCACCACACAGCCTTCACGGTCAGCAGGGGTCAGCAGTAACCCAGATTCCTCTATCCATGACAAGCTGCCAAGAAGAGCTGCTCTTGTGGTCTCCATAGCAGCACATACTCCCTAGCTAGAGATGGACGCAATACTCACGAGTGTGATGTTGACAACATTCTTGACGAATGCAACAGCTTTTTGGGGATTGAATCTGCACTGACCATTCTGTTCGGGGTGAAATAGAGAAGAGAATACAGATTAGAGGTGCTTAGCCTTCAGCTGTGATCACATTCTCCCCATGAACGTTGACAGCATTTTCTAAGTAGCCTGTATGCACCATGGGCTTGCAGACAGTGGCACTCCAGAGGGACTTGTCCTTAAAGGAGCAGGAGACACTTCTGTGCCGGCTTGGACATACACATAGTGCTTGGTCAGAGCCCAAGCAAGGAAGGACCTGAGCCAGCAGCCCAAGGAAATCAAGAAAGAGACGTTGAGTTGAACCCTATGTAGCAGGGTTGGAGGAACAGTCCAGGAACCAGTGCTGATGAGAGGCAGGCAGAGATTAAGTCACCAGACAGAAACTGGGGGAAAGGGATGTGGTTTGTGGGAGCCAGGAATTGACGGGCATAATAACGGGAAGGACTTGGCCTTGTGGGGGTGAAGCAGATCTCAGGAGTCTCCAGAGTTCTCTGACCAAGGTAGGTATATAGGTTGAGCTGGTCAGAGAGGCCCAGGGTGAGTGCAGATAGGTGTTTCCTGATGAAGAGGCCCAATTCTGGATGGAGGTGGACATGGTGGACCAGTGGAATCACAAAGGAGTGGCAATATGAGTTGAGGTGGGAGGGTCCTGAAGAGGGGTATTCACGAAAGAGAGTTGGTGCCACAGAAACAGGGGCGACAAGAGGTCCCTGCTAAGAGCAGAGGGTACAAGCAAGCACCACCAAGGCTCCCAATTTGAATGGCCACAGGGTGGAGGAGGATAAGGGGGAAATGGAGAGGAGACACAGCTGAGGCCACTCAGTTACCTTGCCAATGTATGGGTAGCTGTCTTCTCCCATGATGCCCTTGTTGTACAGGATGTACTCGAAAGCCTGGCTGGGGAGACCCCTGAAAGAAGGACACACATAAATCCTTCTGGGCCTGGCCTCACAGACAGGACTGAGTATCAGCTCTAGAGCTTGGTGACCTTTGCCCTTGCCCAGATCACTGGGGTCTTGGTAGGGCACATTCCAATGGCAGAGGTTTCTGAGAGATCAGCAGTATACCCCTGGTCTCAGCCACTGATGTCTGCATGAGTCACAAGTGCCCCTCTAGGACAGGGACCCCTGTCAGGAGAAGCAGGCAGCCCTCAGGAGTCTGAAAGAATTACCATCTCCACAATGCCATCTCTTCCAGGCATCCTCATGGCTAATGTTCCCCAGACAGCCTGCCTGACCCATGCCAGCCCCAGGTGGTAGCTACTACCATGCCCAGGCCACAATCTGAATTGAGACTTTAAAGACTCTAAAGGTCAATCTTTCTCATCTTACTACCTCCCACTAACGAACCAATGACCCAACCAACCAACCAACAGATCACTCAGATATCCAGCCTTTGCTCTTTCTCCTTATAACCCATATCAACACCCGACCTATGGCATGCTTGTGCATGGCTTATTCAACTCCAAGGAATGTTATCTCTGTGTGTCCTACTATCTCTCGGATCACCTGCGCCTAGGTCCACAGGGGCATATGGTGGGAACTGGAACTTGAAAAGAAAACGGCAGTAATATCATGAACCGGAGCAAATAGACTTCGAAAGATGGTGGGACTCCAGCATACCTAGGAGTCAGACTCTTGCCATGCATGGGCAGTCCGAAGATGGACAGAAGAAAGAGATTAAAAAATGCGGGGTAAGCATCCTGGCAGGTTGTAGCATCAGGCCAGGATGGATTCCTGGACACAGGTTAGAGCATGGCTTTCTGCAAGAGACCCTGATTAGTCACTGCTGCCAGAGAAGATGGCACAGGGGATGTCCCACTGAGGAGTGGTGAGGGCAAGTGGGTCTGATGGGAAGTCAAGGCTGAGAATATGCCCTTGAGGACCCTAGGGGACACTTTCTGCATATTATATGCCCAGAAACTTGTCTAACCGCACAAAACTCTCAGAGATCAGCTCCCATGGACAAAGAGAGAAGTATCACTGTGAAAATAAGCTACTTCCTAGTAACTTATTAAGAGGATGGCCAGGAAGCTGGCACAGAACAGCTTCAGGGAACGTGTCTAAGGGCCCATCAGTTCTCCATGTGTGAATCTGGAGCTTGGAGAGTGGTATGTTTCTCTCTCTGATTCTTTTGGCCACTTGTCCTGAGGCTTTGGTGTCTAGTGAGGCTGACCGTGCTGAGCACAGGGCCGGGTGACATCTTAGAAAGAGGCTGGACTCTTAGCCCCAAACCTTCATCTGTGAAATCTCTCAATTCTCTACCCATGGGGTTGATGGGATTTCATGACTATAGCAGCTACTGAATCCAATAGAAGAAAATGAGGGAGATGAGAAGAGGCGGGTGCTCCCCCTCCTGAACATACCCTTCGCAGCCATGATTGTTGAAGTCCTGGGCACAATCCACCAGCTGCTGCTCAGCCTAGAGGAAGAAGCACACACCCCGTGAGAAGATGGCTGAGAGGCCCTGGGGGTGCTGTTGTGAAGGGTCAGCACTCAGCAGCTCATTCATATTTGTGGCCTGATTGGTGTTGTGTGGTGATGATCCTGTATGATCTCTGAATATCCCAGAGTGTCTGTCCTGCAGCTGGTACATGTTGGGAGGGGCTCAAAATGACCTGGCTGCCAAGCAGGTGGGAGGGCACACAGGCCCTCCTTCCTGATGAACGCGTGTCCTGTGGTACAAATGGTGCCTCTCATGGTACTATGCCAGAGGGAGAGGGGTCGGGTTTAGAGCCACTGCCCCGTCACTCCTGACTTCCCTCTTCCCTATACAGTGGGACAGTTCTGTCACTTGTGGGACCCTTCCCTTGGTGGTTAGTGGATAGACAGCTCTCCCCTGCATGAAGCTAACAAAGCAAGGGAAAGAGCATATCTCCTAGAAGGACTATCTCCTAGGCAGTGCTCCAGAGCTCTTGTTGGTAAAGTTCCAGGCTGAAAAACTGAGGAGTATGGATACCCACATCGGCTCAGGAAGGAGCCCTTGGGGCCTTTCCTCACTCCCATTCTTTTTGGAAAAACATTAGCTGAGCTTCTCAGGCTAAATGTTATCAAGGTTGGGACCGTGAGATCCAATAGAACTAGAACTCAATGGAAATAGAACTCTTGGCTGACACCATGAAAGAGCTTGAAGGCCCAAGCCCAGTGACTTGAGAAGTGGACGGTAGGAGATGGCCTATGGCTGACTTCTTACCAAAGAAAGCATTTTCCCACTGGCAATAGCCACTGCCGACTCTAGGGCCCCCGTGGTGGAGAAAGTCCAGCAGCTGCCACAGGCCCCCTAGAGGGAACACAGAGTAGAGGGAGTCAGTGAATGTGCCCTCCAGACATAGCTCCACCTACCAGTGTGGGAACCTTAAAGCAATGACACACTGAGCCTTGCAGAGGAGAGAACTAGAGAGATGAAGGGGAAAGGCAGGGTCAGGATATGCTTGCAGAGGTGCTGTGAGCATCTGAGTTCTCTATCCTGGAATGAAGTCTGACAGCCTGGCTCTTTTGGAAGGAGAGTGTGGGGACTGCCACGCATACCTGATTTTTCACCGCCGAAACAATATTTCCTTTCTTCCGCCAGTCCATGGTGGAGGGGTAGGGGCCAGCACCACGGAGGTAGTTACTTTTGGTGGCTGAGCAATTCTGAAACAACCAAATAACTATTTTCAAGGAAACTGTAATCAAAATGTAATCACTGAAAGGGAATGAGAGGTCTGGGGAGATGGTTCAGTGGGCAAAGCGTTTGTTGTCCACAAATGAGGACCTGGGTCTTCACAGCTATGTGACTTTGTGACCCTAGTGCTGGGGGGTGGGACGGGAGACAGGCAGATCCTGGGGACTTGGTCAGAGTCTACCTGAACCGGTGAGCTCTAGGTTGTGGTGGAAGTGGGGTAGTTGTGGTTCACGCCTTTAATCCTAGCACTCAGGAGGCAGAGGCAGATGGGTCTCTGCAAGTTCAAGGCCAGCCTAGTTTACATAAAGAATTTGAGGTCAGCCAGGGCTGCATAATGAGACCTTGTCTGGAAAAAAAAAATGGTGAAGGTCCTGGAAAGATGGCTCAGCACCCAGCAGCTGAGGGCCTTGGCTGTTCTTCCGGAGGACCCAGGTTTGGTTCCCAGTACCCACATTAGATGGCTAACAGCTATAACTTCTTCAACTTCTGGGGATCCAATACTTTTATCTTCTGGCCTCCGTGGGCACCCACATACATATGGCATATGCATATATGCACAGACACATATACATGTGCACCTAAATACATAAAAAATAAATCTTAAAAAAAAAATAAGGTGGAGAGCATTGAAGGAAGACAGGGATGCTCACTGTGGCCTCTCATGTGCGCATCACATATCGGGGTGTAGGCAACTGCTCTCACACACGCATCCACACAGGCAGCTACCACATGGGTATATCCACCACACACATGCATATACCACATATACGCACACAACACACACATACGCCATACACATATCCATCAGCCCAGCACATGCACATACCACTCACATTCAAGTACACATGCACACACACATACACATATACAAAAGGGAATGAGAAACGCTGTCATTCTGAGCACTTTTGAAGTAGATGCAGGAGGATCAAGAGTTCAAGGTTAGCCTTAGTTACATATCAAGATCCAGGCCATAGACTTATTGCAACTTGATATGCCACGGCTGGTTGATATTCATGGAAGATCTACCCTTTTTTTGAAGAGGAACAGAAAAGTAGATTGGGGTTCAAGGAGAGGAGAGGCAGAGGGGGTGTGGGGGGAGAGGGGAGAGAGGAAACTGCAGTCAAGATGTTAAAAAAAAAAAAAAAAAAAAAGCCTGTCGGAAATTCATTTTTAAGTGGACTCCTGTATTTTATCTGCTACTTCTAGATTCCGGGTTCCTGTTGTAAAGGCCAGAGCCCTGGACTGAGGGGCTGTTGAGAGATGGATGCTACTGCTCCCTCACAGAATTCAGGGACATTCATACACCCACAGGCATGGCTGGGGATAGGGTTGAATCTAGCTGGACAAACCGCATGCAGGCTTAATGTTTATTTCACAGGTTTGAGTGGAAAGACCCAGATTTATTTACAATGAACTACACTAACCTGAGGCTCTGACCAGAGGTATTTGTGTTTTATCTCAGCAAAGCTCATATCTGAAAACTGGTTCAATGCCACTGAAAAAGAAAAGGGAAACCAAACCAAACAAAGCCACATTGAAATCGAGGGTTGTGGTGACTCGCTAATAAACAACACAAACAAAAGAGAACGCCCATTCACCCATGTTCTATTTATAGCTGGTACAGCTTGGCTCATATATTTTGTATGATTTAATATAGCACGGTCAACTGATACCGTGCCTCTGAGTAGTTCAGGCAGACACACCCCAGGGCTCCTGGTGGATGAAGTAGATCTGAGGTGCAGCTAGGTACCCACCATGAGGCTGATGAACACCCAGGTAAAGAGAGGCCATATCTGTGCAGGTGTAGTGCCACCGGCACTGCACCCAGTGTTCAGTGCAACCCAGCCAGTACAACACTTGTCAGTTCCACTTCAACCCAAGTCAGCCCCTGCTCCAAGGTCATAAGCTAGTAGCAGACAGAAAAAGACAGAACTTCTGTTTTTCTTTCAGTTCCAGGCTAGCTGTGTTTCTAGTGACCCTCACCAGGAGTGAAGCTGAATTACTATAGAGACTGCTCAGAGCAGTCTGAGAAGCAAGACCTCACAGCGACCCAGACAGATCTTGGCTGTGTGAGCTGTACCCTCAGGTGACAGTGAGGGTGGGATGGGGCAGGGCTTCTCTAGAATCTTTTGTAAACTTCACTATTCCCACAGGTTACCAGTACTGTCTACATTTATATCCTGTACAGAATCCGAGATTCGCCAAAGGCATCCTCTGATTCTGAGTTTCTGCTCTCTGTGTCTGTTAGCCCAGAGTGGATTTTTTTTTTTTTTTTTTTACCAGCCTATGCCACTAATCATTTTCTTTCCAGATCTAGAGGTGTTCCTGCCCCTCCTTCTCTCAGATGCCTGGAGGAAACAGGGCTTCTCCCAGTACTTTTAAATGTGTGGTTCCTCTGGTTGTGGGCATGAATCTTCCTCCAGTTGTTGGCAAACATCTGTAGCCTGTGGTTGTACTCCACCGAGCTGTACGTCTTTTGATGCTAAAACAAAACACACCAGCAGTCAAGTCCTGAGAATAGGCGTTTTTAGAGATTTCCCCATGCCCTTCCCCTCCCTCCCAAGACTCCTCCAGGGCGTCATATATGTAGGCTGATTTCAAATGTCCCTAGATAAAATAATCAGGAACATCTAAGATTTCTATCCTACCTCTAGCCCTCAAGTGCTGGGCTTACAGGCATGTGTCACCATGCCTGGATTACATGGTGCTGAGGACCAAAGCAGAGTTGTGTACCTGCTAGGCAAGCATGCTCCCTACCTACCAAGCTGACTCCCCAGCCAATGGAGGTTTTCATTCTGCCAGTATCTCAGGACAGATCTACAGTTAGATAAGACTTTGTTCTTGTTCTCTACTGCCAACATCAGGAAGTTACGAAGCAATCCTTTACCTCCAGGGACCTGTGGCCAGTTAAGAGTTCAGGTGACCCCAGTGAGGAGACCTGCCAAGAGGAGGTGGCCTGCAGACATCATGAGCCATTGCTGAGCCACGTGTATGACTGACCCACCACTTTCAAAACCGTACATACTGATGTCCTCAATAGATTCTGCAGCCACGATGCAAAGTGCTCTGGATATAAACGACAACAATGAAGAGCAGGCGTGGAAGTGTTGCCAGGCTCATCACCGGGCAACGCTATTTGGATGTTCACTTCACTTCACTGTATCCTTCCTGGAGTTCGGTCAGTTTGAATCATGGAAAGACCCAGGACAGACAGAGCAAGGTTGGAAAAGTGCTCTTTTGTCTCAAAGCTGATACTGTTTAGTTTGCTAACTGGAAGCTTTGTGACAGGGAAACTTCAAAAGAAGAAGTTGGCCACTGACCTGTTTCATCCATGACTTAAAGTGAAACTTTTCTGTAAAGAAAAGAAAAAGAAAAAGAAAAAAAAAATTAGGTCTTCACATGCCTGGTGATCATGTTGACTCTAAAACCTAGGGCACTAGAGAGCTGATTTGCATTTTATTAATTTATTATATTATTTATTCTATTCTATAATATAATGTATTTATTATGAGACAGGGTCAAGCTCCATAGTCTTGACTGGCCTCAAACTCATAGAGCTCTGTCTGCTTTTGCCTCAGGGGGCTGGGATTAAAAGTGTGTGCTAGCCACACCTCGCTGATTTGCATTTGCAAAATACCAAAGTGGAGGTAGATGTGGGTTATCTAGAGCGTGAGCACAAAAGGGAACTCAAACCCTTTCTGCTTTATTGCCACAAGAAATTTTGAGAAACTGCTATTTATATGTGGTGCGTGGGGGAGGTGTGCAACCATGTGTGCACATGTGAAGGCCATAGTTGACTAGATGTCTTCCTCTGTCTCTCTCTCTCTCTACCTTGTTTCTTGAGACAGAGTGTCTGGAAAAACCCCAAGCTCAGCTATTTGTCTATACAGGCTAGCTAGAAAGCCCTGGGATCCTTCTGTCACTTCCTTTCAGCTCTGGGGTTATAGGTGTGTGTCCCACACCTGACTTTTTATGTGGGTGCCAGGGGTCAGAACTCAGGTCCACCCGCTTCAGTGATACACTTAAAATTTTGAAATTATATTTATTGATGTGTGTGTGTGTGTACATGTCTGAAGATAGTGTACATGTGTGTGTATGTGTGTGTGTGTGTACATGTCTGAAGATAGCTTTTGGGAGTTGGGTCTTTCCTTTCACTGAGTGGATCCCAAGGGTCCAGCTCAGGTCTCCAGGCCTGGTGGCAGCCGGCAACTGCCAGGAAAAGCAGAGATAGGTGTGTGACTGGTCCCTCAGGGGAAGAGATGCCTCTGCATGGGCCCGCTGAGACATCCCCTACTCCCATACCTCCCCACAGACCCACAGAGCATACTCTCCTTATCTCTTTATCTTTTTATAAGCACTTCAAACTGTTTTAGCTTTAGCAATCTGTATGAATACTAATATTACTTATCTTTGTTTCGTAAATGGAGCCACAGGTAATGGGGAAAGAAATGAGTATGGTTGTGTCCCCCATAAAACTCAGGCAAACCAGACGCTTGTGGCTTCTGGCTGTATCCTCCCATGTACAGCATTCGAAATCTCCATTTTAAATTTAAACAGCTGCCAAGGATGTGTTCCAAACTACTGTTAATGTTTTACATCTTTATTTTTATTTTTTTTTACAGCATGTACTTATGCTGTACCTGAACACACCGTGGTGTGAGTGTAATGGTCAGAGACAACATTCAGAAGCATGTTCTTGCCTTCTA